>NW_024427279.1:0-39538 GCF_000231095.2 Oryza brachyantha
TTTGTCTAGTTATCCCGAAGATAATAGTCCAATCTTGCTCGACATTGTTTCAATTGTGAAGTTGTTGATTGAATCCATGTGCAGCGTTCGTGCTCGGTGCTTTCGCTACCAAGGTTGTCTTCAAGCACGAAGTGTAAACAAAGTGGATACACAATTTGTATAGTCATCCCGAAGTTAATAGTCGAATCTTGCTCGACATTGTTTGAATGGTGAAGTTGTTGATGTAATCCATGTGCACGGTTCGTGCTCGGTGCTTTCGCTACCGAGGTTGTCTTCTAGCACGAACTGTAAACAAAGTGGATACACAATTTGTCTAGTTATCACGAAGTTAATAGTCCAATCTTGCTCGACATTGTTTGAATGGTGAAGTTGTTGATGGAATCCATGTGCACGGTTCGTGCTCGGTGCTTTCGCTACCGAGGTTGTCTTCTAGCACGAACTGTAAACAAAGTGGATACACAATTTGTCTAGTTATACCGAAGATAATAGTCCAATCTTGCTCGACATTGTTTCAATTGTGAAGTTGTTGATTGAATCCATGTGCACCGTTCGTGCTCGGTGCTTTCGCTACCAAGGTTGTCTTCAAGCACGAAGTGTAAACAAAGTGGATACACCAATTTGTATAGTCATCCCGAAGTTAATAGTCGAATCTTGCTCGACATTGTTTGAATGGTGAAGTTGTTGATGGAATACATGTGCACGGTTCGTGCTCGGTGCTTTCGCTACCGAGGTTGTCTTCAAGCACGAAGTGTAAACAAAGTGGATACACAATTTGTATAGTTATCCCGAAGTTAATAGTCGAATCTTGGTCGACATTGTTTGAATGGTGAAGTTGTTGATGTAATCCATGTGCACGGTTCGTGCTCGGTGCTTTCGCTACCGAGGTTGTCTTCTAGCACGAACTGTAAACAAAGTGGATACACAATTTGTCTAGTTATCACGAAGTTAATAGTCCAATCTTGCTCGACATTGTTTGAATGGTGAAGTTGTTGATGGAATCCATGTGCACGGTTCGTGCTCGGTGCTTTCGCTACCGAGGTTGTCTTCTAGCACGAACTGTAAACAAAGTGCATACACAATTTGTCTAGTTATTCCGAAGATAATAGTCCAATCTTGCTCGACATTGTTTCAATTGTGAAGTTGTTGATTGAATCCATGTGCAGCGTTCGTGCTCGGTGCTTTCGCTACCAAGGTTGTCTTCAAGCACGAAGTGTAAACAAAGTGGATACACAATTTGTATAGTCATCCCGAAGTTAATAGTCGAATCTTGCTCGACATTGTTTGAATGGTGAAGTTGTTGATGGAATACATGTGCACGGTTCGTGCTCGGTGCTTTCGCTACCGAGGTTGTCTTCAAGCTCGAAGTGTAAACAAAGTGGATACACAATTTGTATAGTTATCCCGAAGTTAATAGTTGAATCTTGCTCGACATTGTTTGAATGGTTAATTTGTTGATGGAATCCATGTGCACCGTTCGTGCTCGGTGCTTTCGCTACTGAGGTTGTCTTCTAGCACGAAGTGTAAACATAGTGGATACACAATTTGTCTAGTTATCCCGAAGTTAATAGTAGAATCTTGCTCGATATTGTTTGAATGGTGAAGTTGTTGATGGAATCCATGTGCACCGTTCGTTCTCGGTGCTTTCCTACCGAGGTTGTCTTCAAGCACGAAGTGTAAACCAAGTGATACACAATTTATGTAGTTATCCAGAAGTTAGTACTCAATCGTGATCTAGATTGTTTGAATGGTGATGTTGTTGGTGGAATCCATATGCATCCTTTCGTGCTCGGTAACATCGCAATAGAAGTTGTGTTCGACAACAAAGTGTAAACCAAGTGGATACACAATTTGTGTAGTTATCCCGAAGTTAATAGTCGAATCTTGCTTGACATTGTTTGAATGGTGAGGTTGTTGATGCAATCCATGTGCACGGTTCGTGCTCGGTGCTTTCGCTACCGAGGTTGTCTTCTAGCACGAAGTGTAAACCAAGTGGATACACAATTTGTCTAGTTATCCCGAAGATAATAGTCTAATCTGGCTCGACATTGTTTGAATGGTGATTTTGTTGGTGGAATCCATATGCATCTTTCGTGCTCGGTAACATCGCAATAGAAGTTGTGTTCGACAACAAAGTGTAAACCAAGTGGATACACAATTTGTGTAGTTATCCCGAAGTTAATAGTCGAATCTTGCTTGACATTGTTTGAATGGTGAGGTTGTTGATGCAATCCATGTGCACGGTTCGTGCTCGTTGCTTTCGCTACCGAGGTTATCTTCTAGCACGAAGTGTAAACCTAGTGGATACACAATTTGTCTAGTTATCCTGAAGATAATAGTCCAATCTTGCTCGACATTGTTTCAATTGTGAAGTTGTTGATGGAATCCATGTGCACCGTTTGTGCTCGGTGCTTTCGCTACCGAGGTTGTCTTCAAGCACGAAGTGTAAACAAAGTGGATACACAATTTGTATAGTCATCCCGAAGTTAATTGTCGAATCTTGCTCGACATTGTTTGAATGGTGAAGTTGTTGATGGAATACATGTGCACGGTTCGTGCTCGGTGCTTTCGCTACCGAGGTTGTCTTCAAGCACGAAGTGTAAACAAAGTGGATACACAATTTGTATAGTTATCCCGAAGTTAATAGTCCAATCTGGCTTGACATTGTTTGAATGGTGAAGTTGTTGATGGAACCCATGTGTACCGTTCGTGCTCGGTGCTTTCGCTACTGAGGTTGTCTTCTAGCACGAAGTGTAAACAAAGTGCATACACAATCTGTATTGTTATCCCGATGTTAATTGTCGAATCTTGCCCGACATTGTTTGAATGGTGAAGTTGATGGAATCCATGTGCACGGTTCGTGCTCGGTGCTTTCGCTCCCGAGGTTGTCTTCAAGCACGAAGTGTAAACAAAGTGGATACACAATTTGTATAGTTATCCCGAAGTTAATAGTCGAATCTTGCTCGACATTGTTTGAATGGTGAAGTTGTTGATGGAATCCATGTGCACGGTTCGTGCTCGGTGCTTTCGCTACCGAGGTTGTCTTCTAGCACGAACTGTAAACAAAGTGGATACACAATTTGTCTAGTTATTCCGAAGTTAATAGTCCAATCTTGCTCGACATTGTTTGAATGGGGAAGTTGTTGATGGAATCCAAGTGCACCGTTCGTGCTCGGTGCTTTCGCTACCGAGGTTGTCTTCAAGCACGATGTGTAAACAAAGTGGATACACAATTTGTATAGTTATCCCGAATTTAGTAGTCGAATCTTGCTCGACATTGTTTGAATGGTTTAGTTGTTGATGGAATCCATGTGCACGGTTCGTGCTCGGTGCTTTCGCTACCGAGGTTGACTTGAAGCACGAACTGTAAACAAAGTGGATACACAATTTGTCTAGTTATCCCGAAGTTAATAGTCCAATCTTGCTCGACATTGCTTGAATGGTGAATGTGTTGATGGAATCCATGTGCACCGTTCGTGCTCGTTGCTTTCGCTACCGAGGTTGACTTCAAGCACGAAGTGTAAACAAAGTGGATACACAATTTGTCTAGTTATCCCGAAGTTAATAGTCGAATCTTGCTCGACAATGTTTGAATGGTGAAGCTGTTGATGGAATCCATGTGCACCGTTCGTGCTCGGTGCTTTCGCTACCGAGGTTGTCTTCTAGCACGATTTGCAAACATAGTGGATACACAATTTGTCTAGTTATCCCGAAGTTAATAGTCGAATCTTGCTCTATATTGTTTGAATGGTGAAGTTGTTGATGGAATCCATGTGCACGGTTCGTGCTAGGTGCTTTTGCTACCGAGGTTGTCTTCTAGCACGAACTGTAAACAAAGTGGATACACAATTTGTCTAGTTATCACGAAGTTAATAGGCCAATCTTGCTCGACATTGTCTGAATGGTGAAGTTGATGGAATCCATGTGCACGGTTCGTGCTCGGTGCTTCCGCTACCGAGGTTGTCTTCTAGCACGAACTGTAAACAAAGTGGATACACAATTTGTCTAGTTATCCCGAAGATAATAGTCCAACCTTGCTCGACATTGTTTCAATGGTGAAGTTGTTGATGGAATCCATGTGCACGGTTCGTGCTCGGTGCTTTCGCTACCGAGGTTGTCTTCTAGCACGAACTGTAAACAAAGTGGATACACAATTTGTCTAGTTATTCCGAAGTTAATAGTCCAATCTTGCTCGACATTGTTTGAATGGGGAAGTTGTTGATGGAATCCAAGTGCACCGTTCGTGCTCGGTGCTTTCGCTACCGAGGTTGTCTTCAAGCATGAAGTGTAAACAAAGTGGATACACAATTTGTATAGTTATCCCGAAGTTAGTAGTCGAATCTTGCTCGACATTGTTTGAATGGTTTAGTTGTTGATGGAATCCATGTGCACGGTTCGTGCTCGGTGCTTTCGCTACCGAGGTTGACTTGAAGCACGAACTGTAAACAAAGTGGATACACAATTTGTCTAGTTATCCCGAAGTTAATAGTCCAATCTTGCTCGACATTCCTTGAATGGTGAAGTTGTTGATGGAATCCATGTGCACCGTTCGTGCTCGTTGCTTTCGCTACCGAGGTTGACTTCAAGCACGAAGTGTAAACAAAGTGGATACACAATTTGTCTAGTTATCCCGAAGTTAATAGTCGAATCTTGCTCGACAATGTTTGAATGGTGAAGCTGTTGATGGAATCCATGTGCACCGTTCGTGCTCGGTGCTTTCGCTACCGAGGTTGTCTTCTAGCACGATTTGCAAACATAGTGGATACACAATTTGTCTAGTTATCCCGAAGTTAATAGTCGAATCTTGCTCTATATTGTTTGAATGGTGAAGTTGTTGATGGAATCCATGTGCACGGTTCGTGCTAGGTGCTTTTGCTACCGAGGTTGTCTTCTAGCACGAACTGTAAACAAAGTGGATACACAATTTGTCTAGTTATCCCGAAGATAATAGTCCAATCTTGCTCGACATTGTTTCAATGGTGAAGTTGTTGATGGAATCCATGTGCACGGTTCGTGCTCGGTGCTTTCGCTACCGAGGTTGACTTCTAGCACGAACTGTAAACAAAGTGGATACACAATTTGTCTAGTTATCCCGAAGTTAACAGTCCAATCTTGCTCGACATTGCTTGAATGGTGAAGTTGTTGATGGAATCCATGTGCACCGTTCGTGCTCGTTGCTTTCGCTACCGAGGTTGACTTCAAGCACGAAGTGTAAACAAAGTGGATACACAATTTGTATAGTTATCCCGAAGTTAATAGTCGAATCTTGCTCGACATTGTTTGAATGGTGAAGTTGTTGATGGAATCCATGTGCACCGTTCATGCTCGGTGCTTTCGCTACCGAGGTTGTCTTCTAGCACGAAGTGTAAACAAAGTGGATACACAATTTGTCTAGTTATCCCGAAGTTAATAGTCGAATCTTGCTCGACAATGTTTGAATGGTGAAGCTGTTGATGGAATCCATGTGCACCGTTCGTGCTCGGTGCTTTCGCTACCGAGGTTGTCTTCTAGCACGATTTGCAAACATAGTGGATACACAATTTGTCTAGTTATCCCAAAGTTAATAGTCGAATCTTGCTCGACATTGTTTGAATGGTGAAGTTGTTGATGAAATCCATGTGCACCGTTCGTTCTCGGTGCTTTCCTACCGAGGTTGTCTTCAAGCACGAAGTGTAAACCAAGTGATACACAATTTGTGTAGTTATCCAGAAGTTAGTAGTCAATCTTGATCTAGATTGTTTGAATGGGGATGTTGTTGGTGGAATCCATATGCACCTTTCGTGCTCGGTAATATCGCAATAGAAGTTGTGTTCGAAAACGAAGTGTAAACCAAGTGGATACACAATTTGTGTACTTATCCCGAAGTTAACAGTCCAATCTTGCTCGACATTGCTTGAATGGTGAAGTTGTTGATGGAATCCATGTGCACCGTTCGTGCTCGTTGCTTTCGCTACCGAGGTTGACTTCAAGCACGAAGTGTAAACAAAGTGGATACACAATTTGTATAGTTATCCCGAAGTTAATAGTCGAATCTTGCTCGACATTGTTTGAATGGTGAAGTTGTTGATGGAATCGATGTGCACCGTTTGTGCTCGGTGCTTTCGCTACCGAGGTTGTCTTCAAGCACGAAGTGTAAACAAACTGGATACACAATTTGTATAGTTATCCCGAAGTTAATAGTCGAATCTTGCACGAGATTGTTTGAATGGTGAAGTTGTTGATGGAATCCATGTGCACCGTTCATGCTCGGTGCTTTTGCTACCGAGGTTGTCTTCTAGCACGAAGTGTAAACAAAGTGGATACATAATTTGTCTAGTTATCCCGAAGTTAATAGTCGAATCTTGCTCGACATTGTTTGAATGGTGAAGTTGTTGATGGAATCCATGAGCACCTTTCGTGCTTGGTGCTTTCGCTACCGAGGTTGTCCTCAAGCACGAAGTGTAAACAAAGTGGATACACAATTCGTATAGTTATTCCGAAGTTAATAGTCGAATCTTGCTCGACATTGTTTGAATGGTGAGGTTGTTGATGCAATCCATGTGCACGGTTCGTGCTCGGTGCTTTCGCTACCGAGGTTGTCTTCTAGCATGAACTGTAAACAAAGTGGATACTCAACTGGTCTAGTTATCTCGAAGTTAATAGTCCAATCTTGCTCGATATTGTTTGAATGGTGAAGTTGTTGATGGAATCCATGTGCACCGTTCGTGCTCGGTGCTTTCGCTACCGAGGTTGTCTTC
Source organism: Oryza brachyantha (assembly GCF_000231095.2). Lineage (NCBI taxonomy): Eukaryota > Viridiplantae > Streptophyta > Magnoliopsida > Poales > Poaceae > Oryza > Oryza brachyantha. Next base: position 6,735 of record NW_024427279.1, read on the forward strand.
AAGGACGAAGTGTAAACGAAGTGGATACAGAATTTGTATAGTTATCCCGAAGTTAATAGTCGAATCTTGCACAACATTGTTTGAATGGTGAAGTTGTTGATGGAATCCATGTGCACCGTTCATGCTCGGTGCTTTCGCTACCGAGCTTGTCTTCGAGCACGAAGTGTAAACAAAGTGGATACATAATTTGTCTAGTTATCCCGAAGTTAATAGTCGAATCTTGCTCGACATTGTTTGAATGGTGAAGTTGTTGATGGAATCCATGAGCACCATTCGTGCTTGGTGCTTTCGCTACCGAGGTTGTCCTCAAGCACGAAGTGTAAACAAAGTGGATACACAATTTGTATAGTTATCCCGAAGTTACTAGTCGAATCTTGCTCGACATTGTTTGAATGGTGAAGTTGTTGATGGAATCCATGTGCACGGTTCGTGCTCGGTGCTTTCGCTACCGAGGTTGTCTTCTAGCACGAACTGTAAACAAAGTGGATACACAATTTGTCTTGTTATCCCGAAGTTAATAGTCGAATCTTGCTCGACATTGTTTGAATGGTGAAGCTATTGATGGAATCCATGTGGCCCGTTCGTTCTCGGTGCTTTCGCTACCGAGGTTGTCTTCAAGCACGAAGTGTAAACCAAGTCATACACAATTTGTGTAGTTATCCGGAAGTTAGTAGTCAATCTTGATCTAGATTGTTTGAATGGTGATGTTGTCGGTGGAATCCATATGCACATTTCGTGCTCGGTAATATCGCAATAGAAGTTGTGTTCGAGAACGAAGTGTAAACCAAGTGGATACACAATTTGTATAGTTATCCCGAAGTTAATAGTCGAACCTTGCTCGACATTGTTTGAATGGTGAAGTTGTTGATGGATTCAATGTGCACCGTTCGTTCTCGGTGCTTTCGATGCTGAGGTTGTCTTCAAGCACAAAGTGTAAACCAAGTGGATACACAATTTGTGTAGTTATCCCGAAGTTAGTAGTCAATCTTGATCTAGATTGTTTCAATGGTGAAGTTGTTGATGGAATCCATGTGCACCGTTCGTGCTCGGTGCTTTCGCTACCGAGGTTGTCTTCTAGCACGAACTGTAAACAAAGTGCATACACAAGGTGGATACACAATTTGTGTAGTTATCCCGAAGTTAAATGTCGAACCTTGCTCGACATTGTTTGAATGGTGAAGTTGTTGATGGAATCCATGTGCACCGTTCGTGCTCGGTGCTTTCGCTACCGAGGTTGTCTTCTAGCACTTAGTGTAAACAAGGTGGATACACAATTTGTGTAGTTATCCCGAAGTTAAATGTCGAACATTGCTCGACATTGTTTGAATGGTGAAGTTGTTGATGGAATCCATGTGCACCGTTCGTGCACGGTGCTTTCGCTACCGAGGTTGTCTTCTAGCACGAAGTGCAAACAAAGTGGATACACAATTAGTCTAGTTATCCCGAAGTTAATAGTCGAATCTTGCTCGACAATGTTTGAATGGTGAAGCTGTTGATTGAATCCATGTGCCCCGTTCGTTCTCGGTGCTTTCGCTACCGAGGTTGTCTTCAAGCACGAAGTGTAAACCAAGTCATACACAATTTGTGTAGTTATCCAGAACTTAGTAGTCAATCTTGATCAAGATTGTTTGAATGGTGATGTTGTCGGTGGAATCCATATGCACATTTCGTGCTCGGTAATATCGCAATAGAAGTTGTGTTCGAGAACGAAGTGTAAACCAAGTAGATACACAATTTGTATAGTTATCCCAAAGTTAATAGTCGAACCTTGCTCGACATTGTTTGAATCGTGAAGTTGTTGATGGATTCCACGTGCACCGTTCGTTCTCGGTGCTTTCGCTACTGAGGTTGTCTTCAAGCACAAAGTGTAAACCAAGTGGATACACAATTTGTGTAGTTATCCCGAAGTTAGTAGTCAATCTTGATCTAGATTGTTTGAATGGTGATGTTGTTGGTGGAATCCATATGCACCTTTTGTGCTCGGTAATATCGCAATAGAAGTTGTGTTCGAGAACGAAGTGTAAACCAAGTGGATACACAATTTGTGTAGTTATCGCGAAGTTAATAGTCGAACCTTGCTCGACATTGTTTGAATGGTGAAGTTGTTGATGGAATCCATGTGCACCGTTCGTGCACGGTGCTTTTGCTACTGAGGTTGTCTTCTAGCACGAAGTGTAAACAAAGTGGATACACAATTGGTCTAGTTTTCCCGAAGTTAATAGTCGAATCTTGCTCGACATTGTTTGAATGGTGAAGCTGTTGATGGAATCCATGTGCCCCGTTCGTTCTCGGTGCTTTCGCTACCGAGGTTGTCTTCAAGCACGAAGTGTAAACCAAGTCATACACAATTTGTGTAGTTATCCCGAAGTTAGTAGTCAATCTTGATCTAGATTGTTTGAATGGTGATGTTGTTGGTGGAATCCATATGCACCTTTCGTGCTCGGTAATATCGCAATAGAAGTTGCGTTCGAGAACGAAGTGTAAACCAGGTGGATACACAATTTGTGTAGTTATCCCGAAGTTAATAGTCGAACCTTGCTCGACATTGTTTGAATGGTGAAGTTGTTAATGGAATCCATGTTCGCCGTTCGTGCACGGTGCTTTCGCTACCGAGGTTGTCTTCGAGAACGAAGTGTAAACAAAGTGGATACACAATTTGTCTACTTATCCCGAAGTTAATAGTCGAATCTTGCTCGACATTGTTTGAATGGTGAAATTGTTGATGGAATCCATGTGCACCGTTCGTGCTCGGTGCTTTCGCTACCGAGATTGTCATCTAGCACTTAGTGTAAACAAAGTGGATACACAATTTGTCTAGTTATCCCGAAGTTAATAGTCGAATCTTGCTCGACAATGTTTGAATGGTGAAGCTGTTGATGGAATCCATCTGCACCGTTCGTGCACTGTGCTTTCGCTACCGAGATTGTCTTCTAGCACAAAGTGTAAACAAAGTGGATACACAATTAGTCCAGTTATCCCGAAGTTAATAGTCGAATCTTGCTCGACATTGTTTGAATGGTGAAGTTGTTGATGGAATCCACGTGCCCCGTTCGTTCTCGGTGCTTTCGCTACCGAGGTTGTCTTCAACCACGAAGTGTAAACCAAGTCATACGCAATTTGTGTAGTTATCCAGAAGTTAGTAGTCAATCTTGATCTAGATTGTTTGAATGGTGATGTTGTTGGTGGAATCCATGTGCACCTTTCGTGCTCGGTAATATCGCAATAGAAGTTGTGTTCGAGAACGAAGTGTAAACCAAGTGGATACACAATTTGTGTAGTTATCCCGAAGTTAATAGTCGAAACTTGCTCGACATTGTTTGAATGGTGAAGTTGCTGATGGATTCCATGTGCACCGTTCGTTCTCGGTGCTTTCGCTGCTGAGGTTGTCTTCAAGCACAAAGTGTAAACCAAGTGGATACACAATTTGTGTAGTTATCCCGAAGTTAGTAGTCAATCTTCTTCTAGATTGTTTGAATGGTGATGTTGTTGGTGGAATCCATATGCACCTTTCATGCTCGGTAATATCGCAATAGAAGTTGCGTTCGAGAACGAAGTGTAAACCAAGTGGATACACAATTTGTGTAGTTATCCCGAAGTTAATAGTCGAACCTTGCTCGACATTGTTTGAATGGTGAAGTTGTTAATGGAATCCATGTTCACCGTTCGTGCACGGTGCTTTCGCTACCGAGGTTGTCTTCGAGAACGAAGTGTAAACAAAGTGGATACACAATTTGTCTACTTATCCCGAAGTTAATAGTCGAATCTTGCTCGACATTGTTTGAATGGTGAAATTGTTGATGGAATCCATGTGCACCGTTCGTGCTCGGTGTTTTCGCTACCGAGGTTGTCTTCTAGCACTTAGTGTAAACAAAGTGGATACACTATTTGTCTAGTTATCCCGAAGTTAATAGTCGAATCTTGCTCGACAATGTTTGAATGGTGAAGCTGTTGATGAAATCCATGTGCACCGTTCGTGCACTGTGCTTTCGCTACCGAGATTGTCTTCTAGCACGAAGTGTAAACAAAGTGGATACACAATTAGTCCAGTTATCCCGAAGTTAATAGTCGAATCTTGCTCGACATTGTTTGAATGGTGAAGTTGTTGATGGAATCCATGTGCCCCGTTCGTTCTCGGTGCTTTCGCTACCGAGGTTGTCTTCAACCACGAAGTGTAAACCAAGTCATACGCAATTTGTGTAGTTATCCAGAAGTTAGTAGTCAATCTTGATCTAGATTGTTTGAATGGTGATGTTGTTGGTGGAATCCATGTGCACCTTTCGTGCTCGGTAATATCGCGATAGAAGTTGTGTTCGAGAACGAAGTGTAAACCAAGTGGATACACAATTTGTGTAGTTATCCCGAAGTTAATAGTCGAAACTTGCTCGACATTGTTTGAATGGTGAAGTTGCTGATGGATTCCATGTGCACCGTTCGTTCTCGGTGCTTTCGCTGCTGAGGTTGTCTGCAAGCACAAAGTGTAAACCAAGTGGATACACAATTTGTGTAGTTATCCCGAAGTTAGTAGTCAATCTTGATCTAGATTGTTTGAATGGTGATGTTGTTGGTGGAATCCATATGCACCTTTCGTGCTCGGTAATATCGCAATAGAAGTTGTGTTCGAGAACGAAGTGTAAACCAAGTGGATACACAATTTGTGTAGTTATCGCGAAGTTAATAGTCGAACCTTGCTCGACATTGTTTGAATGGTGAAGTTGTTGATGGAATCCATGTGCACCGTTCGTGCACGGTGCTTTTGCTACTGAGGTTGTCTTCTAGCACGAAGTGTAAACAAAGTGGATACACAATTGGTCTAGTTTTCCCGAAGTTAATAGTCGAATCTTGCTCGACATTGTTTGAATGGTGAAGCTGTTGATGGAATCCATGTGCCCCGTTCGTTCTCGGTGCTTTCGCTACCGAGGTTGTCTTCAAGCACGAAGTGTAAACCAAGTCATACACAATTTGTGTAGTTATCCCGAAGTTAGTAGTCAATCTTGATCTAGATTGTTTGAATGGTGATGTTGTTGGTGGAATCCATATGCACCTTTCGTGCTCGGTAATATCGCAATAGAAGTTGCGTTCGAGAACGAAGTGTAAACCAAGTGGATACACAATTTGTGTAGTTATCCCGAAGTTAATAGTCGAACCTTGCTCGACATTGTTTGAATGGTGAAGTTGTTAATGGAATCCATGTTCACCGTTCGTGCACGGTGCTTTCGCTACCGAGGTTGTCTTCGAGAACGAAGTGTAAACAAAGTGGATACACAATTTGTCTACTTATCCCGAAGTTAATAGTCGAATCTTGCTCGACATTGTTTGAATGGTGAAATTGTTGATGGAATCCATGTGCACCGTTCGTGCTCGGTGCTTTCGCTACCGAGGTTGTCTTCTAGCACTTAGTGTAAACAAAGTGGATACACAATTTGTCTAGTTATCCCGAAGTTAATAGTCGAATCTTGCTCGACAATGTTTGAATGGTGAAGCTGTTGATGGAATCCATCTGCACCGTTCGTGCACTGTGCTTTCGCTACCGAGATTGTCTTCTAGCACAAAGTGTAAACAAAGTGGATACACAATTAGTCCAGTTATCCCGAAGTTAATAGTCGAATCTTGCTCGACATTGTTTGAATGGTGAAGTTGTTGATGGAATCCACGTGCCCCGTTCGTTCTCGGTGCTTTCGCTACCGAGGTTGTCTTCAACCACGAAGTGTAAACCAAGTCATACGCAATTTGTGTAGTTATCCAGAAGTTAGTAGTCAATCTTGATCTAGATTGTTTGAATGGTGATGTTGTTGGTGGAATCCATGTGCACCTTTCGTGCTCGGTAATATCGCAATAGAAGTTGTGTTCGAGAACGAAGTGTAAACCAAGTGGATACACAATTTGTGTAGTTATCCCGAAGTTAATAGTCGAAACTTGCTCGACATTGTTTGAATGGTGAAGTTGCTGATGGATTCCATGTGCACCGTTCGTTCTCGGTGCTTTCGCTGCTGAGGTTGTCTTCAAGCACAAAGTGTAAACCAAGTGGATACACAATTTGTGTAGTTATCCTGAAGTTAGTAGTCAATCTTCTTCTAGATTGTTTGAATGGTGATGTTGTTGGTGGAATCCATATGCACCTTTCGTGCTCGGTAATATCGCAATTGAAGTTGCGTTCGAGAACGAAGTGTAAACCAAGTGGATACACAATTTGTGTAGTTATCCCGAAGTTAATAGTCGAACCTTGCTCGACATTGTTTGAATGGTGAAGTTGTTAATGGAATCCATGTTCACCGTTCGTGCACGGTGCTTTCGCTACCGAGGTTGTCTTCGAGAACGAAGTGTAAACAAAGTGGATACACAATTTGTCTACTTATCCCGAAGTTAATAGTCGAATCTTGCTCGACATTGTTTGAATGGTGAAATTGTTGATGGAATCCATGTGCACCGTTCGTGCTCGGTGCTTTCGCTACCGAGGTTGTCTTATAGCACTTAGTGTAAACAAAGTGGATACACTGTTTGTCTAGTTATCCCGAAGTTAATAGTCGAATCTTGCTCGACAATGTTTGAATGGTGAAGCTGTTGATGAAATCCATGTGCACCGTTCGTGCACTATGCTTTCGCTACCGAGATTGTCTTCTAGCACGAAGTGTAAACAAAGTGGATACACAATTAGTCCAGTTATCCCGAAGTTAATAGTCGAATCTTGCTCGACATTGTTTGAATGGTGAAGTTGTTGATGGAATCCATGTGCCCCGTTCGTTCTCGGTGCTTTCGCTACCGAGGTTGTCTTCAACCACGAAGTGTAAACCAAGTCATACGCAATTTGTGTAGTTATCCAGAAGTTAGTAGTCAATCTTGATCTAGATTGTTTGAATGGTGATGTTGTTGGTGGAATCCATGTGCACCTTTCGTGCTCGGTAATATCGCAATAGAAGTTGTGTTCGAGAACGAAGTGTAAACCAAGTGGATACACAATTTGTGTAGTTATCCCGAAGTTAATAGTCGAAACTTGCTCGACATTGTTTGAATGGTGAAGTTGCTGATGGACTCCATGTGCACCGTTCGTTCTCGGTGCTTTCGCTGCTGAGGTTGTCTTCAAGCACAAAGTGTAAACCAAGTGGATACACAATTTGTGTAGTTATCCCGAAGTTAGTAGTCAATCTTGATCTAGATTGTTTGAATGGTGATGTTGTTGGTGGAATCCATATGCACCTTTCGTGCTCGGTAATATCGCAATAGAAGTTGCGTTCGAGAACGAAGTGTAAACCAAGTGGATACACAATTTGTGTAGTTATCCCGAAGTTAATAGTCGAACCTTGCTCGACATTGTTTGAATGGTGAAGTTGTTAATGGAATCCATGTTCACCGTTCGTGCACGGTGCTTTCGCTACCGAGGTTGTCTTCGAGAACGAAGTGTAAACAAAGTGGATACACAATTTGTCTACTTATCCCGAAGTTAATAGTCGAATCTTGCTCGACATTGTTTGAATGGTGAAATTGTTGATGGAATCCATGTGCACCGTTCGTGCTCGGTGCTTTCGCTACCGAGGTTGTCTTCTAGCACTTAGTGTAAACAAAGTGGATACACTATTTGTCTAGTTATCCCGAAGCTAATAGTCGAATCTTGCTCGACAATGTTTGAATGGTGAAGCTGTTGATGAAATCCATGTGCACCGTTCGTGCACTGTGCTTTCGCTACCGATATTGTCTTCTAGCACGAAGTGTAAACAAAGTGGATACACAATTAGTCCAGTTATCCCGAAGTTAATAGTCGAATCTTGCTCGACATTGTTTGAATGGTGAAGTTGTTGATGGAATCCATGTGCCCCGTTCGTTCTCGGTGCTTTCGCTACCGAGGTTGTCTTCAACCACGAAGTGTAAACCAAGTCATACGCAATTTGTGTAGTTATCCAGAAGTTAGTAGTCAATCTTGATCTAGATTGTTTGAATGGTGATGTTGTTGGTGGAATCCATGTGCACCTTTCGTGCTCGGTAATATCGCGATAGAAGTTGTGTTCGAGAACGAAGTGTAAACCAAGTGGATACACAATTTGTGTAGTTATCCCGAAGTTAATAGTCGAAACTTGCTCGACATTGTTTGAATGGTGAAGTTGCTGATGGATTCCATGTGCACCGTTCGTTCTCGGTGCTTTCGCTGCTGAGGTTGTCTGCAAGCACAAAGTGTAAACCAAGTGGATACACAATTTGTGTAGTTATCCCGAAGTTAGTAGTCAATCTTGATCTAGATTGTTTGAATGGTGATGTTGTTGGTGGAATCCATATGCACCTTTCGTGCTCGGTAATATCGCAATAGAAGTTGTGTTCGAGAACGAAGTGTAAACCAAGTGGATACACAATTTGTGTAGTTATCGCGAAGTTAATAGTCGAACCTTGCTCGACATTGTTTGAATGGTGAAGTTGTTGATGGAATCCATGTGCACCGTTCGTGCACGGTGCTTTTGCTACTGAGGTTGTCTTCTAGCACGAAGTGTAAACAAAGTGGATACACAATTGGTCTAGTTTTCCCGAAGTTAATAGTCGAATCTTGCTCGACATTGTTTGAATGGTGAAGCTGTTGATGGAATCCATGTGCCCCGTTCGTTCTCGGTGCTTTCGCTACCGAGGTTGTCTTCAAGCACGAAGTGTAAACCAAGTCATACACAATTTGTGTAGTTATCCCGAAGTTAGTAGTCAATCTTGATCTAGATTGTTTGAATGGTGATGTTGTTGGTGGAATCCATATGCACCTTTCGTGCTCGGTAATATCGCAATAGAAGTTGCGTTCGAGAACGAAGTGTAAACCAAGTGGATACACAATTTGTGTAGTTATCCCGAAGTTAATAGTCGAACCTTGCTCGACATTGTTTGAATGGTGAAGTTGTTAATGGAATCCATGTTCACCGTTCGTGCACGGTGCTTTCGCTACCGAGGTTGTCTTCGAGAACGAAGTGTAAACAAAGTGGATACACAATTTGTCTACTTATCCCGAAGTTAATAGTCGAATCTTGCTCGACATTGTTTGAATGGTGAAATTGTTGATGGAATCCATGTGCACCGTTCGTGCTCGGTGCTTTCGCTACCGAGGTTGTCTTCTAGCACTTAGTGTAAACAAAGTGGATACACTGTTTGTCTAGTTATCCCGAAGTTAATAGTCGAATCTTGCTCGCCAATGTTTGAATGGTGAAGCTGTTGATGGAATCCATCTGCACCGTTCGTGCACTGTGCTTTCGTTACCGAGATTGTCTTCTAGCACAAAGTGTAAACAAAGTGGATACACAATTAGTCCAGTTATCCCGAAGTTAATAGTCGAATCTTGCTCGACATTGTTTGAATGGTGAAGTTGTTGATGGAATCCACATGCCCCGTTCGTTCTCGGTGCTTTCGCTACCGAGGTTGTCTTCAACCACGAAGTGTAAACCAAGTCATACGCAATTTGTGTAGTTATCCAGAAGTTAGTAGTCAATCTTGATCTAGATTGTTTGAATGGTGATGTTGTTGGTGGAATCCATGTGCACCTTTCGTGCTCGGTAATATCGCAATAGAAGTTGTGCTCGAGAACGAAGTGTAAACCAAGTGGATACACAATTTGTGTAGTTATCCCGAAGTTAATAGTCGAAACTTGCTCGACATTGTTTGAATGGTGAAGTTGCTGATGGATTCCATGTGCACCGTTCGTTCTCGGTGCTTTCGCTGCTGAGGTTGTCTTCAAGCACAAAGTGTAAACCAAGTGGATACACAATTTGTGTAGTTATCCTGAAGTTAGTAGTCAATCTTCTTCTAGATTGTTTGAATGGTGATGTTGTTGGTGGAATCCATATGCACCTTTCGTGCTCGGTAATATCGCAATAGAAGTTGCGTTCGAGAACGAAGTGTAAACCAAGTGGATACACAATTTGTGTAGTTATCCCGAAGTTAATAGTCGAACCTTGCTCGACATTGTTTGAATGGTGAAGTTGTTAATGGAATCCATGTTCACCGTTCGTGCACGGTGCTTTCGCTACCGAGGTTGTCTTCGAGAACGAAGTGTAAACAAAGTGGATACACAATTTGTCTACTTATCCCGAAGTTAATAGTCGAATCTTGCTCGACATTGTTTGAATGGTGAAATTGTTGATGGAATCCATGTGCACCGTTCGTGCTCGGTGCTTTCGCTACCGAGGTTGTCTTCTAGCACTTAGTGTAAACAAAGTGGATACACTGTTTGTCTAGTTATCCCGAAGTTAATAGTCGAATCTTGCTCGACAATGTTTGAATGGTGAAGCTGTTGATGAAATCCATGTGCACCGTTCGTGCACTGTGCTTTCGCTACCGAGATTGTCTTCTAGCACGAAGTGTAAACAAAGTGGATACACAATTAGTCCAGTTATCCCGAAGTTAATAGTCGAATCTTGCTCGACATTGTTTGAATGGTGAAGTTGTTGATGGAATCCATGTGCCCCGTTCGTTCTCGGTGCTTTCGCTACCGAGGTTGTCTTCAACCACGAAGTGTAAACCAAGTCATACGCAATTTGTGTAGTTATCCAGAAGTTAGTAGTCAATCTTGATCTAGATTGTTTGAATGGTGATGTTGTTGGTGGAATCCATGTGCACCTTTCGTGCTCGGTAATATCGCAATAGAAGTTGTGTTCGAGAACGAAGTGTAAACCAAGTGGATACACAATTTGTGTTGTTATCCCGAAGTTAATAGTCGAAACTTGCTCGACATTGTTTGAATGGTGAAGTTGCTGATGGATTCCATGTGCACCGTTCGTTCTCGGTGCTTTCGCTGCTGAGGTTGTCTTCAAGCACAAAGTGTAAACCAAGTGGATACACAATTTGTGTAGTTATCCCGAAGTTAGTAGTCAATCTTGATCTAGATTGTTTGAATGGTGATGTTGTTGGTGGAATCCATATGCACCTTTCGTGCTCGGTAATATCGCAATAGAAGTTGCGTTCGAGAACGAAGTGTAAACCAAGTGGATACACAATTTGTGTAGTTATCCCGAAGTTAATAGTCGAACCTTGCTCGACATTGTTTGAATGGTGAAGTTGTTAATGGAATCCATGTTCACCGTTCGTGCACGGTGCTTTCGCTACCGAGGTTGTCTTCGAGAACGAAGTGTAAACAAAGTGGATACACAATTTGTCTACTTATCCCGAAGTTAATAGTCGAATCTTGCTCGACATTGTTTGAATGGTGAAATTGTTGATGGAATCCATGTGCACCGTTCGTGCTCGGTGCTTTCGCTACCGAGGTTGTCTTCTAGCACTTAGTGTAAACAAAGTGGATACACTGTTTGTCTAGTTATCCCGAAGTTAATAGTCGAATCTTGCTCGACAATGTTTGAATGGTGAAGCTGTTGATGGAATCCATCTGCACCGTTCGTGCACTGTGCTTTCGCTACCGAGATTGTCTTCTAGCACAAAGTGTAAACAAAGTGGATACACAATTAGTCCAGTTATCCCGAAGTTAATAGTCGAATCTTGCTCGACATTGTTTGAATGGTGAAGTTGTTGATGGAATCCACATGCCCCGTTCGTTCTCGGTGCTTTCGCTACCGAGGTTGTCTTCAACCACGAAGTGTAAACCAAGTCATACGCAATTTGTGTAGTTATCCAGAAGTTAGTAGTCAATCTTGATCTAGATTGTTTGAATGGTGATGTTGTTGGTGGAATCCATGTGCACCTTTCGTGCTCGGTAATATCGCAATAGAAGTTGTGCTCGAGAACGAAGTGTAAACCAAGTGGATACACAATTTGTGTAGTTATCCCGAAGTTAATAGTCGAAACTTGCTCGACATTGTTTGAATGGTGAAGTTGTTGATGGAATCCATGTGCACCGTTCGTTCTCGGTGCTTTCGCTACCGAGGTTGTCTTCAAGCACAAGTGTAAACCAAGTGGTACACAATTTGTGTAGTTATCCCGAAGTTAGTAGTCAATCTTGATCTAGATTGTTTGAATGGTGATGTTGTTGGTGGAATCCATATGCACCGTTCGTGCTCGGTATTATCGCAAAAGAAGTTGTGTTCGAGAACGAAGTGTAAACCAAGTGGATACACAATTGTGTAGTTATCCCGAAGTTAATAGTCGAATCTTGCTCGACATTGTTTGAATGGTGAAGTTGTTGATGGAATCCATGTGCACCGTTCGTGCTCGGTGCTTTCGCTACCGAGGTTGTCTTCAAGCACGAAGTGTAAACAAGTGGATACACAATTTGTCTAGTTATCCCGAAGTTAATAGTCGAATCTTGCTCGACATTGTTTGAATGGTGAAGTTGTTGATGGAATCCATGTGCACCGTTCGTGCTCGGTGCTTTCGCTACCGAGGTTGTCTTCTAGCACGAAGTGTAAACAAAGTGGATACACAATTTGTCTAGTTATCCCGAAGTTAATAGTCGAATCTTGCTCGACATTGTTTGAATGGTGAAGTTGTTGATGGAATCCATGTGCACCGTTCGTGCTCGGTGCTTTCGCTACCGAGGTTGTCTTCAAGCACGAAGTGTAAACAAAGGTGGATACACAATTTGTCCAGTTATCCCGAAGTTAATAGTCGAATCTTGCTCGACATTGTTTGAATGGTGAAGTTGTTGATGGAATCCATGTGCACCGTTCGCTCTCGGTGCTTTCGCTACCGAGGTTGTCTTCAAGCACGAAGTGTAACCAAGTGGATACACAATTTGTGTAGTTATCCAGAAGTTAGTAGTCAATCTTGATCTAGATTGTTTGAATGGTGATGTTGTTGGTGGAATCCATATGCACCGTTCGTGCTCGGTATTATCGCAAAGAAGTTGTGTTCGAGAACGAAGTGTAAACCAAGTGGATACACAATTTGTGTAGTTATCCCGAAGTTAATAGTCGAATCTTGCTCGACATTGTTTGAATGGTGAAGTTGTTGATGGAATCCATGTGCACCGTTCGTTCTCGGTGCTTTCGCTACCGAGGTTGTCTTCAAGCACAATGTGTAAACCAAGTGGTACACAATTTGTGTCGTTATCCCGAACTTAGTAGTCAATCTTGATCTAGATTGTTTGAATGGTGATGTTGTTGGTGGAATCCATATGCACCGTTCGTACTCGGTATTATCGCAAAAGAAGTTGTGTTCGAGAACGAAGTGTAAACCAAGTGGATACACAATTGTGTAGTTATCCCGAAGTTAATAGTCGAATCTTGCTCGACATTGTTTGAATGGTGAAGTTGTTGATGGAATCCATGTGCACCGTTCGTTCTCGGTGCTTTCGCTACCGAGGTTGTCTTCAAGCACGAAGTGTAAACAAAGTGGATACACAATTTGTCTAGTTATCCCGAAGATAATAGTCGAATCTTGCTCGACATTGTTTGAATGGTGAAGTTGTTGATGGAATCCATGTGCACCGTTCGTGCTCGGTGCTTTCGCTAACGAGGTTGTCCTTCTAGCACGAAGTGTAAACAAAGTGGATACACAATTTTGTCTAGTTAGTCCCGAAAGTTAATAGTCGAATCTTGCTCGACAATTGTTTGAATGGTGAAGTTGTTGATGGAATCCATGTGCACCGTTCGTGCTCGGTGCTTTCGCTACCGAGGTTGTCTTCTAAGCACGAAGTGTATAACAAAGTGGATACACAATTTGTCTAGTTATCCGAAGTTAATAGTCGAATCTTGCTCGACATTGTTTGATGGTGAAGTTGTTGATGGAATCCATGTGCACCGTTCGCTCTCGGTGCATTTCGCTACCGAGGTTGTCTTCAAGCACGAAGTGTAAACCAAGTGGTACACAATTTGTGTAGTTATCCAGAAGTTAGTAGTCAATCTTGATCTAGATTGTTTGAATGGTGATGTTGTTGGTGGAATCCATTATGCACCGTTCGTACTCGGTATTATCGCAAAAGAAGTTGTGTTCGAGAACGAAGTGTAAACCAAGTGGATACACAAATTGTGTAGTTATCCCGAAGTTAATAGTCGAATCTTGCTCGACATTGTTTGAATGGTGAAGTTGTTGATGGAATCCATGTGCACCGTTCGTTCTCGGTGCTTTCGCTACCGAGGTTGTCTTCAAGCACAATGTGTAAACCAAGTGGATACACAATTTGTGTAGTTATCCCGAAGTTAGTAGTCAATCTTGATCTAGATTGTCTGAATGGTGATGTTGTTGGTGGAATCCATATGCACCGTTCGTACTCGGTATTATCGCAAAGAAGTTGTGTTCGAGAACGAAGTGTAAACCAAGTGGATACACAATTGTGTAGTTATCCCGAAGTTAATAGTCGAATCTTGCTCGACATTGTTTGAATGGTGAAGTTGTTGATGGAATCCATGTGCACCGTTCGTTCTCGGTGCTTTCGCTACCGAGGTTGTCTTCAAGAACGAAGTGTAACAAAGTGGATACACAATTTGTCTAGTATCTCCGAAGTTAATAGTCGAATCTTGCTCGACATTGTTTGAATGGTGAAGTTGTTGATGGAATCCATGTGCACCGTTCGTTCTCGGTGCTTTCGCTACCGAGGTTGTCTTCAAGCACAATGTGTAACCAAGTGGTACACAATTTGTGTCGTTATCCCGAACGTTAGTAGTCAATCTTGATCTAGATTGTCTGAATGGTGATGTTGTTGGTGGAATCCATATGCACCGTTCGTGACTCGGTATTATCGCAAAGAAGTTGTGTTCGAGAACGAAGTGTAAACCAAGTGGATACACAAATTGTGTAGTTATCCCGAAGTTAATAGTCGAATCTTGCTCGACATTGTTTGAATGGTGAAGTTGTTGATGGAATCCATGTGCACCGTTCGTGCTCGGTGCTTTCGCTACCGAGGTTGTCTTCAAGCACGAAGTGTAAACAAAGTGGATACACAATTTGTCTAGTTATCCCGAAGTTAATAGTCGAATCTTGCTCGACATTGTTTGAATGGTGAAGTTGTTGATGGAATCCATGTGCACCGTTCGTGCTCGGTGCTTTCGCTACCGAGGTTGTCTTCTAGCACGAAGTGTAAACAAGGTGGATACACAATTTGTCAGTTATTCCGAAGATAATAGTCGAATCTTGCTCGACATTGTTTGAATGGTGAAGTTGCTTGATGGAATCCATGTGCACCGTTCGCTCTCGGTGCTTTCGCTACCGAGGTTGTCTTCAAGCACAAAGTGTAAACCAAGTGGTACACAATTTGTGTCGTTATCCAGAAGTTAGTAGTCAATCTTGATCTAGATTGTTTGAATGGTGATGTTGTTGGTGGAATCCATATGCACCGTTCGTGCTCGGTATTATCGCAAAAGAAGTTGTGTTCGAGAACGAAGTGTAAACCAAGTGGATACACAATTTGTGTAGTTATCCCGAAGTTAATAGTCGAATCTTGCTCGACATTGTTTGAATGGTGAAGTTGTTGATGGAATCCATGTGCACCGTTCGTGCTCGGTGCTTTCGCTACCGAGGTTGTCTTCAAGCACGAAGTGTAAACAAAGTGGATACACAATTTGTCTAGTTATCCCGAAGTTAATAGTCGAATCTTGCTCGACATTGTTTGAATGGTGAAGTTGTTGATGGAATCCATGTGCACCGTTCGTGCTCGGTGCTTTCGCTACCGAGGTTGTCTTCAAGCACGAAGTGTAACAAAGTGGATACACAATTTGTCTAGTTATCCCGAAGTTAATAGTCGAATCTTGCTCGACATTGTTTGAATGGTGAAGTTGTTGATGGAATCCATGTGCACCGTTCGTGCTCGGTGCTTTCGCTACCGAGGTTGTCTTCTAGCACGAAGTGTAAACAAAGGTGGATACACAATTTGTCTAGTTATCCCGAAGATTAATAGTCGAATCTTGCTCGACATTGTTTGAATGGTGAAGTTGTTGATGGAATCCATGTGCACCGTTCGCTGCTCGGTGCTTTCGCTACCGAGGTTGTCTTCAAGCACGAAGTGTAAACCAAGTGGATACACAATTTGTGCTAGTTATCCAGAAGTTAATAGTCGAATCTTGCTCTACATTGTTTGAATGGTGAATGTTGTTGATGGAATCCATTGCACCGTTCGTGCTCGGTGCTTTCGCTACCGAGGTTGGTCTCGAAGCACGAAGTGTAAACAAGTGGATACACAATTTGTGCTAGTTATCCCGAAGTTAATAGTCGAATCTTGCTCGACATTGTTTGAATGGTGAAGTTGTTGATGGAATCCATGTGCACCGTTCGTGCTCGGTGCTTTCGCTACCGAGGTTGTCTTCAAGCACGAAGTGTAATCAAAGTGGATACAAAATTTGTCTAGTTATCCCGAAGTTAATAGTCGAATCTTGCTCGACATTGTTTGAATGGTGAAGTTGTTGATGGAATCCATGTGCACCGTTCATGCTCGGTGCTTTCGCTACCGAGGTTGTCTCCAAGCACGAAGTGTAAACAAAGTGGATACACAATTTGTCTAGTTATCCCGAAGTTAATAGTCGAATCTTGCTCGACATTGTTTGAATGGTGAAGTTGTTGATGGAATCCATGTGCACCGTTCGTGCTCGGTGCTTTCGCTACCGAGGTTGTCTTCAAGCACGAAGTGTAATCAAAGTGGATACACAATTTGTCTAGTTATCCCGAAGTTAATAGTCGAATCTTGCTCGACATTGTTTGAATGGTGATGTTGTTGATGGAATCCATGTGCACCGTTCGTGCTCGGTGCTTTCGCTACCGAGGTTGTTTTCTAGCACGAAGTGTAAACAAGGTGGATACACAATTTGTCTAGTTATCCGAAGATTAATAGTCGAATCTTGCTCGACATTGTTTGAATGGTGAAGTTGTTGATGGAATCCATGTGCACCGTTCGTGCTCTGGTGCTTTCGCTACACGAGGTTGTCTTCTAGCACGAAGTGTAACAAAGTGGATACACAATTTGTCTAGTTATCCGAAGTTAATAGTCGAATCTTGCTCGACATTGTTTGAATGGTGAAGTTGTTGATGGAATCCATGTGCACCGTTCGTGCTCGGTGCTTTCGCTACCGAGGTTGTCTTCTAGCACGAAGTGTAAACAAAGTGGATACACAATTTGTCTAGTTATCCCGAAGTTAATAGTCGAATCTTGCTCGACATTGTTTGAATGGTGAAGTTGTTGATGGAATCCATGTGCACCGTTCGCTCTCGGTGCTTTCGCTACCGAGGTTGTCTTCAAGCACGAAGTGTAAACCAAGTGGTACACAATTTGTGTCAGTTATCCCGAAGTTAGTAGTCAATCTTGATCTAGATTGTTTGAATGGTGATGTTGTTGGTGGAATCCATATGCACCGTTCGTGCTCGGTATTATCGCAAAAGAAGTTGTGTTCGAGAACGAAGTGTAAACCAAGTGGATACACAATTGTGTAGTTATCCCGAAGTTAATAGTCGAATCTTGCTCGACATTGTTTGAATGGTGAAGTTGTTGATGGAATCCATGTGCACCGTTCGTGCTCGGTGCTTTCGCTACCGAGGTTGTCTTCAAGCACGAAGTGTAAACCAAGTGGATACACAATTTGTGTAGTTATCCCGAAGTTAGTAGTCAATCTTGATCGAGATTGTTTGAATGGTGAGTGTTGTTGGATGGAATCGCATATGCACCGTTCGTGCTCGGTAATTACGCAATAGAGTTGTGTTCGAGCAACGAAGTGTAAACCAAGTGGATACACAATTTATCTAGTTATCACGAATTTAATAGTCGAATCTTGCTCGACATTGTTTGAAATGGTGAAGATTGTGGATGGAATCCATGTGCACCGTTCGTGCTCGGTGCTTTCGCTACCGAGGTTGTCTTCAAGCACGAAGTGTAACAAGGTGGATACACAATTTGTCTAGTTATTCCCGAAGTTAATAGTCGAATTCTTGCTCGACATTGTTTGAATGGTGAAGTTGTTGATGGAATCCATGTGCACCGTTCGTGCTCGGTGCTTTCGCTACCGAGGTTGTCTTCTAAGCACGAAGTGTAAACAAGTGGATACACAATTTGTCTAGTTATCCCGAAGTTAATAGTCGAATCTTGCTCGACATTGTTTGAATGGTGAAGTTGTTGATGGAATCCATGTGCACCGTTCGTGCTCGGTGCTTTCGCTACCGAGGTTGTCTTCTAGCACGAAGTGTAAACAAAGTGGATACACAATTTGTCTAGTTATCCCGAAGTTAATAGTCGAATCTTGCTCGACATTGTTTGAATGGTGAAGTTGTTGATGGAATCCATGTGCACCGTTCGCTCTCGGTGCTTTCGCTACCGAGGTTGTCTTCAAGCACAAAGTGTAAACCAAGTGGTACACAATTTGTGTCGTTATCCAGAAGTTAGTAGTCAATCTTGATCTAGATTGTTTGAATGGTGATGTTGTTGGTGGAATCCATATGCACCGTTCGTGCTCGGTATTATCGCAAAAGAGGTTGTCTTCAAGCACGAAGTGTAAACAAAGTGGATACACAATTTGTCTAGTTATCCCGAAGTTAATAGTCGAATCTTGCTCGACATTGTTTGAATGGTGAAGTTGTTGATGGAATCCATGTGCACCGTTCGTGCTCGGTGCTTTCGCTACCGAGTTGTCTTCAAGCACGACGTGTAATCAAAGTGGATACACAATTTGTCTAGTTATCCCGAAAGTTAATAGTCGAATCTTGCTCGACATTGTTTGAATGGTGATGTTGTTGATGGAATCCATGTGCACCGTTCAGTGCTCGGTGCTTTCGCTACCGAGGTTGTTTCTAGCACGAAGTGTAAACAAGTGGATACACAATTTGTCTAGTTATCCGAAGTTAATAGTCGAATCTTGCTCGACATTGTTTGAATGGTGAAGTTGTTGATGGAATCCATGTGCACCGTTCGTGCTCGGTGCTTTCGCTACCGAGGTTGTCTTCTAGCACGAAGTGTAAACAAAGTGGATACACAATTTGTCTAGTTATCCCGAAGTTAATAGTCGAATCTTGCTCGACATTGTTTGAATGGTGAAGTTGTTGATGGAATCCATGTGCACCGTTCGTGCTCGGTGCTTTCGCTACAGAGGTTGTCTTCAAGCACGAAGTGTAAACAAAGTGGATACACAATTTGTCTAGTTATCCCGAAGTTAATAGTCGAATCTTGCTCGACATTGTTTGAATGGTGAAGTTGTTGATGGAATCCATGTGCACCGTTCGTGCTCGGTGCTTTCGCTACCGAGGTTGTCTTCTAGCACGAAGTGTAATCAAAGTGGATACACAATTGTCTAGTTATCCCAAAGTTAATAGTCGAATCTTGCTCGACATTGTTTGAATGGTGAAGTTGTTGATGGAATCCATGTGCACCGTTCGTGCTCGGTGCTTTCGCTACCGAGGTTGTCTTCTAGCACGAAGTGTAAACAAAGTGGATACACAATTTGTCTAGTTATCCCGAAGTTAATAGTCGAATCTTGCTCGACATTGTTTGAATGGTGAAGTTGTTGATGGAATCCATGTGCACCGTTCGTTCTCGGTGCTTTCGCTACCGAGGTTGTCTTCAAGCACGAAGTGTAAACAAGTGGATACACAATTTGTCTAGTTATCCCGAAGTTAATAGTCGAATCTTGCTCGACATTGTTTGAATGGTGAAGTTGTTGATGGAATCCATGTGCACCGTTCGTGCTCGGTGCTTTCGCTACCGAGGTTGTCTTCTAGCACGAAGTGTAAATCAAAGTGGATACACAATTTGTCTAGTTATCCCGAAAGTTAATAGTCGAATCTTGCTCGACATTGTTTGAATGGTGAAGTTGTTGATGGAATCCATGTGCACCGTTCGTGCTCGGTGCTTTCGCTACCGAGGTTGTCTTCTAAGCACGAAGTGTAAACAAAGTGGATACACAATTTGTCTAGTTATCCCGAAGTTAATAGTCGAATCTTGCTCGACATTGTTTGAATGGTGAAGTTGTTGATGGAATCCATGTGCACCGTTCGTGCTCGGTGCTTTCGCTACCGAGGTTGTCTTCAAGCACGAAGTGTAATCAAAGTGGATACACAATTTGTCTAGTTATCCCGAAGTTAATAGTCGAATCTTGCTCGACATTGTTTGAATGGTGAAGTTGTTGATGGAATCCATGTGCACCGTTCGTGCTCGGTGCTTTCGCTACCGAGGTTGTCTTCAAGCACGAAGTGTAATCAAAGTGGATACACAATTTGTCTAGTTATCCCGAAGTTAATAGTCGAATCTTGCTCGACATTGTTTGAATGGTGAAGTTGTTGATGGAATCCATGTGCACCGTTCGATGCTCGGTGCTTTCGCTACCGAGGTTGTCTTCAAGCACGAAGTGTAAACAAGTGGATACACAATTTGTGTAGTTATCCCGAAGTTAATAGTCGAATCTTGCTCGACATTGTTTGAATGGTGAAGTTGTTGATGGAATCCATGTGCACCGTTCGTGCTCGGTGCTTTCGCTAACGAAGGTTGTCTTCGAGCACGAAGTGTAAACCAAGTGGATACACAATTTGTCTAGTTATCCCGAAGTTAATAGTCGAATCTTGCTCGACATTGTTTGAATGGTGAAGTTGTTGATGGAATCCATGTGCACCGTTCGTGCTCGGTGCTTTCGCTACCGAGGTTGTCTTCAAGCACGAAGTGTAATCAAGTGGATACACAATTTGTCTAGTTATCCCGAAGTTAATAGTCGAATCTTGCTCGACATTGTTTGAATGGTGAAGTTGTTGATGGAATCCATGTGCACCGTTCGTGCTCGGTGCTTTCGCTACCGAGGTTGTCTTCTAAGCACGAAGTGTAAACAAAGTGGATACACAATTTGTCTAGTTATCCCGAAGTTAATAGTCGAATCTTGCTCGACATTGTTTGAATGGTGAAGTTGTTGATGGAATCCATGTGCACCGTTCGTGCTCGGTGCTTTCGCTACCGAGGTTGTCTTCTAGCACGAAGTGTAAACAAGTGGATACACAATTTGTGTAGTTATCCCGAAGTTAATAGTCGAATCTTGCTCGACATTGTTTGAATGGTGAAGTTGTTGATGGAATCCATGTGCACCGTTCTTGATCGGTGCTTTCGCTACCGAGGTTGTCTTCAAGCACGAAGTGTAATCAAAGTGGATACACAATTTGTCTAGTTATCCCAGAAGTTAATAGTCGAATCTTGCTCGACATTGTTTGAATGGTGAAGTTGTTGATGGAATCCATGTGCACCGTTCATGCTCGTGCTTTCGCTACCGAGGTTGTCTCCAAGCACGAAGTGTAAACAAAGTGGATACACAATTTGTCTAGTTATCCCGAAGTTAATAGTCGAATCTTGCTCGACATTGTTTGAATGGTGAAGTTGTTGATGGAATCCATGTGCACCGTTCGTGCTCGGTGCTTTCGCTACCGAGGTTGTCTTCAAGCACGAAGTGTAAACAAAGTGGATACACAATTTGTGTAGTTATCCCGAAGTTAGTAGTCGAATCTTGATCAGATTGTTTGAATGGTGATGTTGTTGATGGAATCCATATGCACCGTTCGTGCTCGGTGATTATCGCTAAAGAAGTTGTCGTTCGAGAACGAAGTGTAAACAAGTGGATACACAATTTGTGTAGTTATCCCGAAGTTAATAGTCGAATCTTGCTCGACATTGTTTGAATGGTGAAGTTGTTGATGGAATCCATGTGCACCGTTCGTGCTCGGTGCTTTCGCTACCGAGGTTGTCTTCAAGCACGAAGTGTAACAAAGTGGATACACAATTTGTCTAGTTATCCCGAAGTTAATAGTCGAATCTTGCTCGACATTGTTTGAATGGTGAAGTTGTTGATGGAATCCATGTGCACCGTTCGTGCTCGGTGCTTTCGCTACCGAGGTTGTCTTCTAGCACGAAGTGTAACAAAGTGGATACACAATTTGTCTAGTTATCCCGAAGTTAATAGTCGAATCTTGCTCGACATTGTTTGAATGGTGAAGTTGTTGATGGAATCCATGTGCACCGTTCATGCTCGGTGCTTTCGCTACCGAGGTTGTCTTCAAGCACGAAGTGTAAACAAGTGGATACACAATTTGTCTAGTTATCCCGAAGTTAATAGTCGAATCTTGCTCGACATTGTTTGAATGGTGATGAAGTTGTTGATGGAATCCATGTGCACCGTTCGTGCTCGGTGCTTTCGCTACCGAGGTTGTCTTCTAAGCACGAAGTGTAAACAAAGTGGATACACAATTTGTCTAGTTATCCCGAAGTTAATAGTCGAATCTTGCTCGACATTGTTTGAATGGTGAAGTTGTTGATGGAATCCATGTGCACCGTTCGTGCTCGGTGCTTTCGCTACCGAGGTTGTCTTCTAGCACGAAGTGTAAACAAAGTGGATACACAATTTGTCTAGTTATCCCGAAGTTAATAGTCGAATCTTGCTCGACATTGTTTGAATGGTGAAGTTGTTGATGGAATCCATGTGCACCGTTCGTGCTCGGTGCTTTCGCTACCGAGGTTGTCTTCTAGCACGAAGTGTAAACAAAGTGGATACACAATTTGTCTAGTTATCCCGAAGTTAATAGTCGAATCTTGCTCGACATTGTTTGAATGGTGAAGTTGTTGATGGAATCCATGTGCACCGTTCATGCTCGGTGCTTTCGCTACCGAGGTTGTCTTCAAGCACGAAGTGTAAACAAAGTGGATACACAATTTGTCTAGTTATCCCGAAGTTAATAGTCGAATCTTGCTCGACATTGTTTGAATGGTGAAGTTGTTGATGGAATCCATGTGCACCGTTCGTGCTCGGTGCTTTCGCTACCGAAGGTTGTCTTCAAGCACGAAGTGTAAACAAGTGGATACACAATTTGTCTAGTTATCCCGAAGTTAATAGTCGAATCTTGCTCGACATTGTTTGAATGGTGAAGTTGTTGATGGAATCCATGTGC
This sequence comes from Oryza brachyantha, assembly GCF_000231095.2. Classification (NCBI taxonomy): domain Eukaryota; kingdom Viridiplantae; phylum Streptophyta; class Magnoliopsida; order Poales; family Poaceae; genus Oryza; species Oryza brachyantha. The sequence continues at coordinate 29,457 of NW_024427279.1, forward strand.
ACCGTTCGTGCTCGGTGCTTTCCGCTACCGAAGTTGTCTTCTAGCACGAAGTGTAAACAAGTGGATACACAATTTGTCTAGTTATCCCGAAGTTAATAGTCGAATCTTGCTCGACATTGTTTGAATGGTGAAGTTGTTGATGGAATCCATGTGCACCGTTCGTGCTCGGTGCTTTCGCTACCGAGGTTGTCTTCTAGCACGAAGTGTAACAAAGTGGATACACAATTTGTCTAGTTATCCCGAGTTAATAGTCGAATCTTGCTCGACATTGTTTGAATGGTGAAGTTGTTGATGGAATCCATGTGCACCGTTCGTGCTCGGTGCTTTCGCTACCGAGGTTGTCTTCTAAGCACGAAGTGTAAACAAAGTGGATACACAATTTGTCTAGTTATCCCGAAGTTAATAGTCGAATCTTGCTCGACATTGTTTGAATGGTGAAGTTGTTGATGGAATCCATGTGCACCGTTCATGCTCGGTGCTTTCGCTACCGAAGGTTGTCTTCTAGCACGAAGTGTAACAAAGTGGATACACAATTTGTCTAGTTATCCCGAAGTTAATAGTCGAATCTTGCTCGACATTGTTTGAATGGTGAAGTTGTTGATGGAATCCATGTGCACCGTTCGTGCTCGGTGCTTTCGCTACCGAGGTTGTCTCTAAGCACGAAGTGTAAACAAAGTGGATACACAATTTGTCTAGTTATCCCGAAGTTAATAGTCGAATCTTGCTCCGACATTGTTTGAATGGTGAAGTTGTTGATGGAATCCATGTGCACCGTTCGTGCTCGGTGCTTTCGCTACCAACGTTGTCTTCTAGCACGAAGTGTAAACAAAGTGGATACACAATTTGTGCTAGTTATCCCGAAGTTAAGTAGTCGAATCTTGCTCGAGCATTGTTTGAATGGTGATGTTGTTGATGGAATCCATATGCACCGTTCGTGCTCGGTGCTTTCGCTAACAGAAGGTTGTCTTCGAGCACGAAGTGTAAACAAAGTGGATACACAATTTGTCTAGTTATCCCGAAGTTAATAGTCGAATCTTGCTCGACATTGTTTGAATGGTGAAGTTGTTGATGGAATCCATGTGCACCGTTCGTGCTCGGTGCTTTCGCTACCGAGGTTGTCTTCAAGCACGAAGTGTAATCAAAGTGGATACACAATTTGTCTAGTTATCCCGAAGTTAATAGTCGAATCTTGCTCGACATTGTTTGAATGGTGAAGTTGTTGATGGAATCCATGTGCACCGTTCGTGCTCGGTGCTTTCGCTACCGAGGTTGTCCTTCTAGCACGAAGTGTAATCAAAGTGGATACACAATTTGTCTAGTTATCCCAAAGTAATAGTCGAATCTTGCTCGACATTGTTTGAATGGTGAAGTTGTTGATGGAATCCATGTGCACCGTTCGTGCTCGGTGCTTTCGCTACCGAAGTTGTCTTCTAGCACGAAGTGTAAACAAAGTGGATACACAATTTGTCTAGTTATCCCGAAGTTAATAGTCGAATCTTGCTCGACATGTTTGAATGGTGAAGTTGTTGATGGAATCCATGTGCACCGTTCGTGCTCGGTGCTTTCGCTACCGAGGTTGTCTTCTAGCACGAAGTGTAAACAAAGTGGATACATCAATTTGTCTAGTTATCCGAAGTTAATAGTCGAATCTTGCTCGACATTGTTTGAATGGTGAAGTTGTTGATGGAATCCATGTGCACCGTTCGTGCTCGGTGCTTTCGCTACCGAGGTTGTCTTCTAGCACGAAGTGTAAACAAGTGGATACACAATTTGTCTAGTTATCCCGAAGTTAATAGTCGAATCTTGCTCGACATTGTTTGAATGGTGAAGTTGTTGATGGAATCCATGTGCACCGTTCGTGCTTCGGTGCTTTCGCTACCGAGGTTGTCTTCTAGCACGAAGTGTAAACAAAGTGGATACACAATTTGTCTAGTTATCCCGAAGTTAATAGTCGAATCTTGCTCGACATTGTTTGAATGGTGAAGTTGTGGATGGAATCCATGTGCACCGTTCATTCTCGGTGCTTTCGCTACGAAGTTGTCTTCTAGCACGAAGTGTAAACAAAGTAGGATACCAAATTGTCTAGTTATCCCGAAGTTAATAGTCGAATCTTGCTCGACATTGTTTGAATGGTGAAGTTGTTGATGGAATCCATGTGCACCGTTCGTGCTCGGTGCTTTCGCTACCGAGGTTGTCTTCTAGCACGAAGTGTAAACAAAGTGGATACACAATTTGTCTAGTTATCCCGAAGTTAATAGTCGAATCTTGCTCGACATTGTTTGAATGGTGAAGTTGTTGATGGAATCCATGTGCACCGTTCGTTCTCGGTGCTTTCGCTACCGAGGTTGTCTTCAAGCACGAAGTGTAAACAAAGTGGATACACAATTTGTCTAGTTATCCCGAAGTTAATAGTCGAATCTTGCTCGACATTGTTTGAATGGTGAAGTTGTTGATGGAATCCATGTGCACCGTTCGTGCCTCGGTGCTTTCGCTACCGAGGTTGTCTTCTAGCACGAAGTGTAAACAAGTGGATACACAATTTGTCTAGTTATCCGAAGTTAATAGTCGAATCTTGCTCGACATTGTTTGAATGGTGAAGTTCTTGATGGAATCCATGTGCACCGTTCGCTCTCGGTGCTTTCGACTACCGAGGTTGTCTTCAAGCACGAAAGTGTAAACCAAGTGGTACACAATTTGTGTCGTTATCCAGAAGTTAGTAGTTAATCCTTGATCAAGATTGTTTGAATGGTGATGTTGTTGGTGGAATCCATATGCACGTTCGTGCTCGGTATTATCGCAAAAGAAGTTGTGTTCGAGAACGAAGTTGTAAACCAAGTGGATACACAATTTGTGTAGTTATCCCGAAGTTAATAGTCGAATCTTGCTCGACATTGTTTGAATGGTGAAGTTGTTGATGGAATCCATGTGCACCGTCGTGCTCGGTGCTTTCGCTACCGAGGTTGTCTTCAAGCACGAAGTGTAATCAAAGTGGATACACAATTTGTCTTGTTATCCCGAAGTTAATAGTCGAATTCTTGCTCCGACATTGTTTGAATGGTGAAGTTGTTGATGGAATCCATGTGCACCGTTCGTGCTCGGTGCTTTCGCTACCGAGGTTGTCTTCAAGCACGAAGTGTAAACAAGTGGATACACAATTTGTCTAGTTATCCGAAGTTAATAGTCGAATCTTGCTCGACATTGTTTGAATGGTGAAGTTGTTGATGGAATCCATGTGCACCGTTCGTGCTCGGTGCTTTCGCTACCGAGGTTGTCTTCTAAGCACGAAGGTGTAAACAAAGTGGATACACAATTTGTCTAGTTATCCCGAAGTTAATAGTCGAATCTTGCTCGACATTGTTTGAATGGTGAAGTTGTTGATGGAATCCATGTGCACCGTTCTGTGCTCGGTGCTTTCGCTACCGAGGTTGTCTTCTAAGCACGAAGTGTAACAAAGTGGATACACAATTTGTCTAGTTATCCCGAAGTTAATAGTCGAATCTTGCTCGACATTGTTGAATGGTGAAGTTGTTGATGGAATCCATGTGCACCGTTCGTGCTCGGTGCTTTCGCTACCGAGGTTGTCTTCCTAGCACGAAGTGTAACAAGTGGATACACAATTTGTCTAGTTATCCCGAAGTTAATAGTCGAATCTTGCTCGACATTGTTTGAATGGTGAAGTTGTTGATGGAATCCATGTGCACCGTTCGTGCTCGGTGCTTTCGCTACCGAGGTTGTCTTCTAGCACGAAGTGTAAACAAGTGGATACACAATTTGTCTAGTTATCCCGAAGTTAATAGTCGAATCTTGCTCGACATTGTTGAATGGTGAAGTTGTTGATGGAATCCATGTGCACCGTTCGTGCTCGGTGCTTTCGCTACCGAGGTTGTCTTCTAGCACGAAGTGTAAACAAGGTGGATACACAATTTGTCTAGTTATCCGAAGTTAATAGTCGAATCTGCTCGACATGTTTGAATGGTTACTGAAGTTGTTGATGGAATCCATGTGCACCGTTCGTGCTCGGTGCTTTCGCTACCGAGGTTGTCTCCTAGCACGAAGTGTAAACAAGGTGGATACACAATTTGTCTAGTTATCCGAAGTTAATAGTCGAATCTTGCTCGACATTGTTTGAATGGTGAAGTTGTTGATGGAATCCATGTGCACCGTTCGTGCTCGGTGCTTTCGCTACCGACGGTTGTCTTCTAGCACGAAGTGTAAACAAAGTGGATACACAATTTGTCTAGTTATCCCGAAGTTAATAGTCGAATCTTGCTCCGACATGTTTGAATGGTGGAAGTTGTTGATGGAATCCATGTGCACCGTTCGTGCTCGGTGCTTTCGCTACCGAGGTTGTCTTCTAGCACGAAGTGTAAACAAAGTGGATACACAATTTGTCTAGTTATCCCGAAGTTAATAGTCGAATCTTGCTCGACATTGTTTGAATGGTGAAGTTGTTGATGGAATCCATGTGCACCGTTCGTGCTCGGTGCTTTCGCTACCGAGGTTGTCTTCTAGCACGAAGTGTAACAAAGTGGATACACAATTTGTCTAGTTATCCCGAAGTTAATAGTCGAATCTTGCTCGACATTGTTTGAATGGTGAAGTTGTTGATGGAATCCATGTGCCCCGTTCGTTCTCGGTGCTTTCGCTACCGAGGTTGTCTTCTAGCATGAAGTGTAAAACAAAGTGGATACACAATTTGTCTAGTTATCCCGAAGTTAATAGTCGAATCTTGCTTTGCATTGTTTGAGTGGTGAAGCTGGTGATGGAATCCATGTGCACCGTTCTTTCTCGGTGCTTTCTCTACCAATGTTGTCTTCAAGCACGAAGTATAAACCAAGTGATACACAATTTGTGTAGTTATCCAGAAGTTAGTAGTCAATCTTGATCTAGATTGTTTGAATGGTGATGTTGTCAGTGGAATCCATATGCACCTTTCATGCAGTAATATCGCAATAGAAGTTGTGTTCGAGAACGAAGTGTAAACCAAGTGGATACACAATTTGTGTAGTTATCCCGAAGTTAATAGTCGAACCTTGCTCGACATTGTTTGAATGGTGAAGTTGTTGATTGAATGTGCACCGTTCGTGTCGGTGCTTCGCTACCGACGTTGTCTTCAAGCACGAAGTGTAATCAAAGTGGATACACAATTTGTCTAGTTATCCCACGTAATAGTCGAATCTTGCTCGACATTGTTTGAATGGTGAAGTTGTTGATGGAATCCATGTGCACCGTTACGGCTCGGTGGTTTCGCTACCGAGGTTGTCTCTCAAGCCACGAGTGTAACAAAGTGGATACACAATTGTCTTAGTTATCCCGAAGTTAATAGTCGAATCTTGCTCGACATTGTTTGAATGGTGAAGTTGTTGATGGAATCCATGTGCACCGTCCGTGCTCGGTGCTTTCGCTACCGAACGTTGTCTTCTAGCACGAAGTGTAAACAAAGTGGATACACAAGTTGTCTAGTTATCCCGAAGTATAACGTTCGAATCTTGCTAGACACTTGTTTGCACGTTTTGATATGGTGACGTTGTTGATGGAATCCATTATTGCACCGTTCATTCTCGGTGCTTTTTTCTCGCTACCGACGGTTGTCTTCAAGCACTGAAGTGTAAACAAAGTGGATACACAATTTGTCTTTGTTATCCCGAAGTTAATAGTCGAATCTTGCTCGACATTGTTGAATGGTGAAGTTGTTGATGGAATCCATGTGCACCGTTCATTGCTCGGTGCTTCGCTACCGAGGTTGGTTTCCTCAAGCACGGAAGTAGTAACAAATTGGATACACAATTTGTGTAGTTATCCCGAAGTTAATAGTCGAATCTTGCTCGACATTGTTTGAATGGTGAAGTTTGTTGATGGAATCCATGTGCACCGTTCAGTGATCGGTGCTTTCGCTACCGAAGGTTGTCTTCAAGCACGAAGTTGTAACAAAGTGGATACACAATTTGTCTAGTTATCCCGAAGTTAATAGTCGAACTCTTGTCGACATTGTTTTGAATGGTGAAGTTGTTGATGGAATCCATGTGCACCGTTCGTGCTCGGTGCTTTCGCTACCGACGTTGTCTTCTCCGCACGAAGTGTAACAAGTGGATACACAATTTGTCTAGTATCCCGAGTTAATAGTCGAATCTTGCTCGACATTGTTTGAATGGTGAAGTGTTGATGGAATCCATGTGCACCGTTCGTGCTGGTGCTTTCGACTACCAGGTTGTCTCTAACACGAAGTATAAACAAAGTGGCTAACACAATTTGTCTAGTTATCCCGAAGTTAATAGTCGAATCTTGCTCGACATTGTTTGAATGGTGAAGTTGTTGATGGAATCCATGTGCACCGTTCGTTCTCGGTGCTTTCGCTACCGAGGTTTGTCTTCAAGCAGAAGTGTAAACAAAGTGGATACAACAATTGTCTAGTTATCCCGAAGTTAATAGTCGAATCTTGCTCGACACTTGTTTGAATGGTGAAGTTGTTGATGGAATCCATGTGCACCGTTCGTTGATCGGTGCTTTCGCTACCGAGGTTGTCTTCAAGCACGAAGTGTAAAACAAATTGGGATACACAATTGTCTAGTTATCCCGAAGTTACTAGTCGAATCTTGCTCGACATTGTTTGAATGGTGAAGTTGTGGATGGAATCATGTGCACGTTCGTGCTCGGTGCTTTCGGTACCGACGTTGTCTTCAACCACGAGGTGTAAACAAAGTGGATACACAGTTTGTATAGTTATCCCGAAGTTAATAGTCGAATCTTGCTCGACATTGTTTGAATGGTGAAGGTGTTGATGGAATCCATGTGCACCGTTCGTGCTCGGTGCTTTCGCTACCGACGTTTTCTTCAACCACGAGGTGTAAACAAAGTGGATACACAGTTTGTATAGTTATCCCGAAGTTAATAGTCGAATCTTGCTCAACATTGTTTGAATGGTGAAGGTGTTGATGGAATCCATGTGCACCGTTCGTGCTCGGTGCTTTCGCTACCGAGGTTGTTTCTCTAGCACGAAGTGTAAACCAAGTGATACACAATTTGTGTAGTTATCCAGAAGTTAGTAGTCAATCTTGATATAGATTGTTTGAATGGTGATGTTGTCGGTGGAATCCATATGCACCTTTCATGCTCGGTAATATCGCAATAGATGTTGTGTTCGAGCACGAAGTGTAAACAAAGTGGATACCAATTTGTCTAGTTATCCCGAAGTTAATAGTCGAATCTTGTCGGACATAGTTTGAATGGTGAAGTTGTTGATTGAATCCATGTGCACCGTTCAGTGCTTGGTGCTTTCGCTACCGAGGTTGTCTTCAGCACGAAGTGTAATAACAAGTGGATACGCACATTTGTCTCGTTATCCCGAAGTTAATAGTCGAATCTTGCTAGACACTGTTTGAATGGTGAGTGTTGATGGAATCCATGTGCACCGTTCGTGCTCGGTGCTTTCGCTCCGACGTTGTCTTCTCGCACGAAGTGTAAACAAAGTGGATACACAATTTGTCTAGTTATCCCGAAGTTAATAGTCGAATCTGCTCGACACTGTTTTGAATGGTGACGTTGTTGATGGAATCCATGTGCACCGTTCGTGCTCGGTGCTTTTGCCTACCGAGGCATTTGTTCTTTCAAGCACGAAGCTTGTAATCCAAGTGGATACTACAATGTGTCTCGTTATCTCGAAGTTAATAGTCGAATCTTGCTCGACATTGTTTGAATGGTGAAGGTGTGATGGAATCCATGTGCACCGTTCGTGCTCGGTGCTTTCGCTACCGAGGTTGTCTTCTAGCATGAAGTGTAAACAAAGTGGATACACAATTTGTCTAGTTATCCCGAAGTTAATAGTCGAATCTTGCTCGACATTGATTGAATGGTGAAGCTGTTGATGGAATCCATGTGCCCCGTTCGTTCTCGGTGCTTTCGCTACCGAGGTTGTCTTCTAGCATGAACTGTAAACAAAGTGGATACACAATTTGTCTAGTTATCCCGAAGTTAATAGTCGAATCTTGCTTCGCATTGTTTGAGTGGTGAAGCTGGTGATGGAATCCATGTGCACCGTTCTTCTCGGTGCTTTCTCTACCGAGGTTGTCTTCAAGCACGAAGTGTAAACCAAGTGATACACAATTTGTGTAGTTATCCAGAAGTTAGTAGTCAATCTTGATCTAGATTGTTTGAATGGAGATGTTGTCGGTGGAATCCATATGCACCTTTCGTGCTCGGTAATATCGCAATAGAAGTTGTGTTCGAGAACGAAGTGTAAACCAAGTGGATACACAATTTGTGTAGTTATCCCGAAGTTAATAGTCGAACCTTGACATTGTTTGAATGGTGATGTTGTTGATGGAATCCATGTGCACCGTTCGTGCACGGTGCTTTCGCTACCGAGGTTGTCTTCTAGCACGAAGTGTAAACAAAGTGGATACACAATTTCACTAGTTATCCGAAGTTAATAGTCGAATCTTGCTCGACATTGTTTGAATGGTGAAGTTGTTGATGGAATCCATGTGCACCGTTCGTGCTCGGTGCTTTCGCTACCGGGGTTGTCTTCTAGCACGAAGTGTAAACAAAGTGGATACACAATTTGTCTAGTTATCCCGAAGTTAATAGTCGAATCTTGCTCGACATTTTTTGAATGGTGAAGTTGTTGATGGAATCCATGTGCACCGTTCGTGCTCGGTGCTTTCGCTACCGACGTTGTCTTAAACCACGAGGTGTAAACGAAGCGGATACACAGTTTGTATAGTTATCCCGAAGTTAATAGTCGAATCTTGCTCGACATTGATTGAATGGTGAAGCTGTTGATGGAATCCATGTGCCCCGTTCGTTCTCGGTGCTTTCGCTACCGAGGTTGTCTTCTAGCATGAACTGTAAACAAAGTGGATACACAATTTGTCTAGTTATCCCGAAGTTAATAGTCGAATCTTGCTTCGCATTGTTTGAGTGGTGAAGCTGGTGATGGAATCCATGTGCACCGTTCTTTCTCGGTGCTTTCTCTACCGAGGTTGTCTTCAAGCACGAAGTGTAAACCAAGTGATACACAATTTGTGTAGTTATCCAGAAGTTAGTAGTCAATCTTGATCTAGATTGTTTGAATGGAGATGTTGTCGGTGGAATCCATATGCACCTTTCGTGCTCGGTAATATCGCAATAGAAGTTGTGTTCGAGAACGAAGTGTAAACCAAGTGGATACACAATTTGTGTAGTTATCCCGAAGTTAATAGTCGAACCTTGCTCGACATTGTTTGAATGGTGATGTTGTTGATGGAATCCATGTGCACCGTTCGTGCACGGTGCTTTCGCTACCGAGGTTGTCTTCTAGCACGAAGTGTAAACAAAGTGGATACACAATTTCACTAGTTATCCCGAAAGTTAATAGTCGAATCTTGCTCGACATTGTTTGAATGGTGAAGTTGTGATGGAATCCATGTGCACCGTTCGTGCTCGGTGCTTTCGCTACCGGGTTGTCTTCTAGCACGAAGTGTAAACAAAGTGGATACACAATTTGTCTAGTTATCCCGAAGTTAATAGTCGAATCTTGCTCGACATTTTTTGAATGGTGAAGTTGTTGATGGAATCCATGTGCACCGTTCGTGCTCGGTGCTTTCGCTACCGACGTTGTCTTAAACCACGAGGTGTAAACGAAGCGGATACACAGTTTGTATAGTATCCCGAAGTTAATAGTCGAATCTTGCTCGACATTGTTTGAATGGTGAAGGTGTTGATGGAATCCATGTGCACCGTTCGTGCTCGGTGCTTTCGCTACCGAGGTTGTCTTCTAGCACGAAGTGTAAACAAAGTGGATAGACAATTTGTCTAGTTATCCCGAAGTTAATAGTCGAATCTTGCTCGACATTGATTGAATGGTGAAGCTGTTGATGGAATCCATGTGCCCCGTTCGTTCTCGGTGCTTTCGCTACCGAGGTTGTCTTCTAGCATGAAGTGTAAACAAAGTGGATACACAATTTGTCTAGTTATCCCGAAGTTAATAGTCGAATCTTGCTTTGCATTGTTTGAGTGGTGAAGCTGGTGATGGAATCCATGTGCACCGTTCTTTCTCGGTGCTTTCTCTACCAATGTTGTCTTCAAGCACGAAGTATAAACCAAGT
>NW_024427280.1:0-37402 GCF_000231095.2 Oryza brachyantha
AAACACTACTTCGGTAACAAAACTCACGAGAATCAAGGGTAACAACTTGGATTCATTCCATCATCAACATCACCATTCATAAACAGTCAACCAAGATTCGACTATTAACTTCGAGATAACTACATAAATTGTGTATCCAGTTAGTTTACACTACGTGCTAGAACACAACTTCGGTAGCATAACTCCCGAGAATCAAGGGTACACGTCGATTCATTCCATCATGAAGTATCATCATTCATAAACAGTCCACCAAGATTCGACTATTAACTTTGAGACAACTACATAAATTACGTATCGACTTAGTTTACACTTCGTGCTCAAACACTACTTCGGTAGCAAAACTCACGGAGAATCAAGGGTACACTGGATTCATTCCATCATCAACATCACCATTCATAAAGCAGTCAACCAAGATTTGACTATTAACTTCGAGATAACTACATAAATTTTGTATCCACATAGTTTATACTTCGTGCTCAAACACTACTTCGGTAGCAAAACACTCGAGAATGAAAGGTACACTTGGATTCATTCCATCATCAACATCACCATTCATAAACAGTCAACCAAGATTCGACTATTAACTTCGAGATAACTACATAAATTTTGTATCCACTTAGTTTACACTTCGTGCTCAAACACTACTTCGGTAGCAAAACTCTCGAGAATCAAGGGTACACTTGGATTCATTCCATCATCAACATCACCATTCATAAGGAGTCAACCAAGATTCGACTATTAACTTCGAGATAACTACATAAATTTTGTATCCACATAGTTTACACTTCGTGCTCAAACACTACTTCGGTAGCAAAACTCCGAGAATCAAGGGTACACTTGGATTCATTCCATCATCAACATCACCATTCATAATCAGTCAACCAAGATTCGACTATTAACTTCGAGATAACTACATAAATTTGTATCCACTTAGTTTACACTTCGTGCTCAAACACTACTTCGGTAGCAAAACTCCCGAGAATCAATGGTACACTTGGATTCATTCCATCATCAACATCACCATTCATAAACAGTCAACCACGATTCGACTATTAACTCCGAGATAACTACATAAATTGTGTGTCCACATAGTTTACACTACGTGCTCGAACACAACTTTGGTAGCATATCTCCCGAGAATCCAGGGTACAGTCCGATTCATTCCATCATGAATATGCTTATTCATAAACAGTCAACCAAGATTTGACTTTTAACTTCGAGATAACTACATAAATTACGTATCGACTTAGTTTACACTTCGTGCTCAAACACTACTTTGGTAGCAAAACTCACGGGAATCAAGGGTACACTTGGATTCATTCCATCATCAACATCACCATTCATAAACAGTCAACCAAGATTCGACTATTAACTTCGAGATAACTACATAAATTGTGTATCCACTTAGTTTACACTACGTGCTAGAACACAACTTCGGTAGCATAACTCCCGAGAATCAAGGGTACACGTCGATTCATTCCATCATGAGTATCATCATTCATAAACAGTCCACCAAGATTCGACTATTAACTTCGAGACAACTACATAAATTACGTATCGACTTAGTTTACACTTCGTTCTCAAACACTACTTCGGTAGCAAAACTCACGGGAATCAAGGGTACACTTGGATTCATTCCATCATCAACATCACCATTCATAAACAGTCAACCAAGATTCGACTATTAACTTCGAGATAACTACATAAATTTTGTATCCACTTAGTTTATACTTCCTGCTCAAACACTTCTTCGGTAGCAAAACACCCGAGAATGAATGGTACACTTGGATTCATTCCATCATCAACTTCTCCATTCATACAAAGTCAACCAAGATTCGACTATTATCTTCGAGATAACTACATAAATTGTGTATCCACATAGTTTACACTACGTGCTCGAACACAACATCGGTGGCATAACTCCCGAGAATCAAGGGTACACGTCGATTCATTCCATCATGAATATTATCATTCATAAACAGTCCACCAAGATTCGACTATTAACTTCGAGATAACTACATAAATTTTGTATCCACTTAGTTTACACTTCCTGCTCAAACACTACTTCGGTAGCAAAACTCACGAGAATCAAGGGTACACTTGGATTCATTCCATCATCAACATCACCACTCATAAACAGTCAACCAAGATTCGACTATTAACTTCGAGATAACTACATAAATTGTGTATCCACTTAGTTTACACTACGTGCTAGAACACAACTTCGGTAGCATAACTCCCGAGAATCAAGGGTACACGTCGATTCATTCCATCATGAGTATCATCATTCATAAACAGTCCACCAAGATTCGACTATTAACTCGGGACAACTACATAAATTACATATCGACTTAGTTTACACTTCGTTCTCAAACACTACTTCGGTAGCAAAACTCACGGGAATCAAGGGTACACTTGGATTCATTCCATCATCAACATCACCATTCATAAACAGTCAACCAAGATTTGACTATTAACTTCGAGATAACTACATAAATTTTGTATGCACATAGTTTATACTTCGTGCTCAAACACTACTTCGGTAGCAAAACACTCGAGAATGAAAGGTACACTTGGATTCATTCCATCATCAACATCACCACTCATAAACAGTCAACCAAGATTCGACTATTAACTTCGAGATAACTACATAAATTTTGTATCCAGTTAGTTTACACTTCGTGCTCAAACACTACTTCGGTAGCAAAACTCTCGAGAATCAAGGGTACACTTGGATTCATTCCATCATCAACATCACCATTCATAAGGAGTCAACCAAGATTCGACTATTCACTTCGAGATAATTACATAAATTGTGTATCCACATAGTTTACACTACGTGCTCGAACACAACTTCGGTAGCATAACTCCCGAGAATCAAGGGTACACTTCGATTCATTCCATCATCAACATCATCATTCATAAACAGTCAACAAAGATTCGATTATTAACTTTGAGATAACTACAAAAATTACGTATCCACTTAGTTTACTTCGTGCTCGAACATAACATCGGTAGCAAAACTCCCGAGAATCAAAGGGTAAACATGGATTCAATCCATCATCAACTTCACCATTTATACAAAGTCATCGAGGATTCGACAATTAACTTCGAGATAACTACATAAATTGTCTATCCACTTAGTTTACACTTCGTGCTCGAACACAACTTTGGTAGCAAAATCCCCGAGAATCAAGGGTACACTTGGATTCATTCCATCATCAACATCACCATTCATAAACAGTCAACCACGATTCGACTATTAACTCCGAGATAACTACATAAATTGTGTGTCCACATAGTTTACACTACGTGCTCGAACACAACTTTGGTAGCATATCTCCCGAGAATCCAGGGTACAGTTCGATTCATTCCATCATGAATATGCTTATTCATAAACAGTCAACCAAGATTTGACTTTTAACTTCGAGATAACTACATAAATTACGTATCGACTTAGTTTACACTTCGTGCTCAAACACTACTTTGGTAGCAAAACTCACGGGAATCAAGGGTACACTTGGATTCATTCCATCATCAACATCACCATTCATAAACAGTCAACCAAGATTCGACTATTAACTTCGAGATAACTACATAAATTGTGTATCCACTTAGTTTACACTACGTGCTAGAACACAACTTCGGTAGCATAACTCCCGAGAATCAAGGGTACACGTCGATTCATTCCATCATGAGTATCATCATTCATAAACAGTCCACCAAGATTCGACTATTAACTTCGAGACAACTACATAAATTACGTATCGACTTAGTTTACACTTCGTTCTCAAACACTACTTCGGTAGCAAAACTCACGGGAATCAAGGGTACACTTGGATTCATTCCATCATCAACATCACCATTCATAAACAGTCAACCAAGATTCGACTATTAACTTCGAGATAACTACATAAATTTTGTATCCACTTAGTTTATACTTCCTGCTCAAACACTTCTTCGGTAGCAAAACACCCGAGAATGAATGGTACACTTGGATTCATTCCATCATCAACTTCTCCATTCATACAAAGTCAACCAAGATTCGACTATTATCTTCGAGATAACTACATAAATTGTGTATCCACATAGTTTACACTACGTGCTCGAACACAACATCGGTGGCATAACTCCCGAGAATCAAGGGTACACGTCGATTCATTCCATCATGAATATTATCATTCATAAACAGTCCACCAAGATTCGACTATTCACTTAGAGATAACTACATAAATTTTGTATCCACTTAGTTTACACTTCGTGCTCAAACACTACTTCGGTAGCAAAACTCACGAGAATCAAGGGTACACTTGGATTCATTCCATCATCAACATCACCATTCATAAACAGTCAACCAAGATTCGACTATTAACTTCGAGATAACTACATAAATTGTGTATCCACTTAGTTTACACTACGTGCTAGAACACAACTTCGGTAGCATAACTCCCGAGAATCAAGGGTACACGTCGATTCATTCCATCATGAGTATCATCATTCATAAACAGTCCACCAAGATTCGACTATTAACTTCGAGACAACTACATAAATTACGTATCGACTTAGTTTACACTTCGTTCTCAAACACTACTTCGGTAGCAAAACTCACGGGAATCAAGGGTACACTTGGATTCATTCCATCATCAACATCACCATTCATAAACAGTCAACCAAGATTTGACTATTAACTTCGAGATAACTACATAAATTTTGTATCCACATAGTTTACACTTCGTGCTCAAACACTACTTCGGTAGCAAAACACTCGAGAATGAAAGGTACACTTGGATTCATTCCATCATCAACATCACCACTCATAAACAGTCAACCAAGATTCGACTATTAACTTCGAGATAACTACATAAATTTTGTATCCAGTTAGTTTACACTTCGTGCTCAAACACTACTTCGGTAGCAAAACTCTCGAGAATCAAGGGTACACTTGGATTCATTCCATCATCAACATCACCATTCATAAGGAGTCAACCAAGATTCGACTATTCACTTCGAGATAACTACATAAATTGTGTATCCACATAGTTTACACTACGTGCTCGAACACAACTTCGGTAGCATAACTCCCGAGAATCAAGGGTACACTTCGATTCATTCCCTCATCAACATCATCATTCATAAACAGTCAACAAAGATTCGATTATTAACTTTGAGATAACTACAAAAATTACGTATCCACTTAGTTTACTTCGTGCTCGAACATAACATCGGTAGCAAAACTCCCGAGAATCAAAGGGTAAACATGGATTCAATCCATCATCAACTTCACCATTTATACAAAGTCATCGAGGATTCGACAATTAACTTCGAGATAACTACATAAATTGTCTATCCACTTAGTTTACACTTCGTGCTCGAACACAACTTTGGTGGCAAAATCCCCGAGAATCAAGGGTACACATGGATTCATTCCATCATCAACATCACCATTCATAAACAGTCAACCACGATTCGACTATTAACTCCGAGATAACTACATAAATTGTGTGTCCACATAGTTTACACTACGTGCTCGAACACAACTTTGGTAGCATATCTCCCGAGAATCCAGGGTACAGTTCGATTCATTCCATCATGAATATGCTTATTCATAAACAGTCAACCAAGATTCGACTTTTAACTTCGAGATAACTACATAAATTACGTATCGACTTAGTTTACACTTCGTGCTCAAACACTACTTTGGTAGCAAAACTCACGGGAATCAAGGGTACACTTGGATTCATTCCATCATCAACATCACCATTCATAAACAGTCAACCAAGATTCGACTATTAACTTCGAGATAACTACATAAATTGTGTATCCACTTAGTTTACACTACGTGCTAGAACACAACTTCGGTAGCATAACTCCCGAGAATCAAGGGTACACGTCGATTCATTCCATCATGAGTATCATCATTCATAAACAGTCCACCAAGACTCGACTATTAACTTCGAGACAACTACATAAATTACGTATCGACTTAGTTTACACTTCGTTCTCAAACACTACTTCGGTAGCAAAACTCACGGGAATCAAGGGTACACTTGGATTCATTCCATCATCAACATCACCATTCATAAACAGTCAACCAAGATTCGACTATTAACTTCGAGATAACTACATAAATTTTGTATCCACTTAGTTTATACTTCCTGCTCAAACACTTCTTCGGTAGCAAAACACCCGAGAATGAATGGTACACTTGGATTCATTCCATCATCAACTTCTCCATTCATACAAAGTCAACCAAGATTCGACTATTATCTTCGAGATAACTACATAAATTGTGTATCCACATAGTTTACACTACGTGCTCGAACACAACATCGGTGGCATAACTCCCGAGAATCAAGGGTACACGTCGATTCATTCCATCATGAATATTATCATTCATAAACAGTCCACCAAGATTCGACTATTAACTTCGAGATAACTACATAAATTTTGTATCCACTTAGTTTACACTTCGTGCTCAAACACTACTTCGGTAGCAAAACTCACGAGAATCAAGGGTACACTTGGATTCATTCCATCATCAACATCACCATTCATAAACAGTCAACCAAGATTCGACTATTAACTTCGAGATAACTACACAAATTGTGTATCCACTTAGTTTACACTACGTGCTAGAACACAACTTCGGTAGCATAACTCCCGAGAATCAAGGGTACACGTCGATTCATTCCATCATGAGTATCATCATTCATAAACAGTCCACCAAGATTCGACTATTAACTTCGGGACAACTACATAAATTACGTATCGACTTAGTTTACACTTCGTTCTCAAACACTACTTCGGTAGCAAAACTCACGGGAATCAAGGGTACACTTGGATTCATTCCATCATCAACATCACCATTCATAAACAGTCAACCAAGATTTGACTATTAACTTTGAGATAACTACATAAATTTTGTATCCACATAGTTTATACTTCGTGCTCAAACACTACTTCGGTAGCAAAACACTCGAGAATGAAAGGTACACTTGGATTCATTCCATCATCAACATCACCACTCATAAACAGTCAACCAAGATTCGACTATTAACTTCGAGATAACTACATAAATTTTGTATCCAGTTAGTTTACACTTCGTGCTCAAACACTACTTCGGTAGCAAAACTCTCGAGAATCAAGGGTACACTTGGATTCATTCCATCATCAACATCACCATTCATAAGGAGTCAACCAAGATTCGACTATTCACTTCGAGATAACTACATAAATTGTGTATCCACATAGTTTACACTACGTGCTCGAACACAACTTCGGTAGCATAACTCTCGAGAATCAAGGGTACACTTCGATTCATTCCATCATCAACATCATCATTCATAAACAGTCAACAAAGATTCGATTATTAACTTTGAGATAACTACAAAAATTACATATCCACTTAGTTTACTTCGTGCTCGAACATAACATCGGTAGCAAAACTCCCGAGAATCAAAGGGTAAACATGGATTCAATCCATCATCAACTTCACCATTTATACAAAGTCATCGAGGATTCGACAATTAACTTCGAGATAACTACATAAATTGTCTATCCACTTAGTTTACACTTCGTGCTCGAACACAACTTTGGTAGCAAAATCCCCGAGAATCAAGGGTACACATGGATTCATTCCATCATCAACATCACCATTCATAAACAGTCAACCACGATTCGACTATTAACTCCGAGATAACTACATAAATTGTGTGTCCACATAGTTTACACTACGTGCTCGAACACAACTTTGGTAGCATATCTCCCGAGAATCCAGGGTACAGTTCGATTCATTCCATCATGAATATGCTTATTCATAAACAGTCAACCAAGATTCGACTTTTAACTTCGAGATAACTACATAAATTACGTATCGACTTAGTTTACACTTCGTGCTCAAACACTACTTTGGTAGCAAAACTCACGGGAATCAAGGGTACACTTGTATTCATTCCATCATCAACATCACCATTCATAAACAGTCAACCAAGATTCGACTATTAACTTCGAGATAACTACATAAATTGTGTATCCACTTAGTTTACACTACGTGCTAGAACACAACTTCGGTAGCATAACTCCCGAGAATCAAGGGTACACGTCGATTCATTCCATCATGAGTATCATCATTCATAAACAGTCCACCAAGATTCGACTATTAACTTCGAGACAACTACATAAATTACGTATCGACTTAGTTTACACTTCGTTCTCAAACACTACTTCGGTAGCAAAACTCACGGGAATCAAGGGTACACTTGGATTCATTCCATCATCAACATCACCATTCATAAACAGTCAACCAAGATTCGACTATTAACTTCGAGATAACTACATAAATTTTCGTATCCACTTAGTTTATACTTCCTGCTCAAACACTTCTTCGGTAGCAAAACACCCGAGAATGAATGGTACACTTGGATTCATTCCATCATCAACTTCTCCATTCATACAAAGTCAACCAAGATTCGACTATTATCTTCGAGATAACTACATAAATTGTGTATCCACATAGTTTACACTACGTGCTCGAACACAACATCGGTGGCATAACTCCCGAGAATCAAGGGTACACGTCGATTCATTCCATCATGAATATTATCATTCATAAACAGTCCACCAAGATTCGACTATTAACTTCGAGATAACTACATAAATTTTGTATCCACTTAGTTTACACTTCGTGCTCAAACACTACTTCGGTAGCAAAACTCACGAGAATCAAGGGTACACTTGGATTCATTCCATCATCAACATCACCATTCATAAACAGTCAACCAAGATTCGACTATTAACTTCGAGATAACTACATAAATTGTGTATCCACTTAGTTTACACTACGTGCTAGAACACAACTTCGGTAGCATAACTCCCGAGAATCAAGGGTACACGTCGATTCATTCCATCATGAGTATCATCATTCATAAACAGTCCACCAAGATTCGACTATTAACTTCGAGACAACTACATAAATTACGTATCGACTTAGTTTACACTTCGTTCTCAAACACTACTTCGGTAGCAAAACTCACGGGAATCAAGGGTACACTTGGATTCATTCCATCATCAACATCACCATTCATAAACAGTCAACCAAGATTTGACTATTAACTTCGAGATAACTACATAAATTTTGTATCCACATAGTTTACACTTCGTGCTCAAACACTACTTCGGTAGCAAAACACTCGAGAATGAAAGGTACACTTGGATTCATTCCATCATCAACATCACCACTCATAAACAGTCAACCAAGATTCGACTATTAACTTCGAGATAACTACATAAATTTTGTATCCAGTTAGTTTACACTTCGTGCTCAAACACTACTTCGGTAGCAAAACTCTCGAGAATCAAGGGTACACTTGGATTCATTCCATCATCAACATCACCATTCATAAGGAGTCAACCAAGATTCGACTATTCACTTCGAGATAACTACATAAATTGTGTATCCACATAGTTTACACTACGTGCTCGAACACAACTTCGGTAGCATAACTCCCGAGAATCAAGGGTACACTTCGATTCATTCCATCATCAACATCATCATTCATAAACAGTCAACAAAGATTCGATTATTAACTTTGAGATAACTACAAAAATTACGTATCCACTTAGTTTACTTCGTGCTCGAACATAACATCGGTAGCAAAACTCCCGAGAATCAAAGGGTAAACATGGATTCAATCCATCATCAACTTCACCATTTATACAAAGTCATCGAGGATTCGACAATTAACTTCGAGATAACTACATAAATTGTCTATCCACTTAGTTTACACTTCGTGCTCGAACACAACTTTGGTAGCAAAATCCCCGAGAATCAAGGGTACACTTGGATTCATTCCATCATCAACATCACCATTCATAAACAGTCAACCACGATTCGACTATTAACTCCGAGATAACTACATAAATTGTGTGTCCACATAGTTTACACTACGTGCTCGAACACAACTTTGGTAGCATATCTCCCGAGAATCCAGGGTACAGTTCGATTCATTCCATCATGAATATGCTTATTCATAAACAGTCAACCAAGATTCGACTTTTAACTTCGAGATAACTACATAAATTACGTATCGACTTAGTTTACACTTCGTGCTCAAACACTACTTTGGTAGCAAAACTCACGGGAATCAAGGGTACACTTGGATTCATTCCATCATCAACATCACCATTCATAAACAGTCAACCAAGATTCGACTATTAACTTCGAGATAACTACATAAATTGTGTATCCACTTAGTTTACACTACGTGCTAGAACACAACTTCGGTAGCATAACTCCCGAGAATCAAGGGTACACGTCGATTCATTCCATCATGAGTATCATCATTCATAAACAGTCCACCAAGATTCGACTATTAACTTCGAGACAACTACATAAATTACGTATCGACTTAGTTTACACTTCGTTCTCAAACACTACTTCGGTAGCAAAACTCACGGGAATCAAGGGTACACTTGGATTCATTCCATCATCAACATCACCATTCATAAACAGTCAACCAAGATTCGACTATTAACTTCGAGATAACTACATAAATTTTGTATCCACTTAGTTTATACCTTCCTGCTCAAACACTTCTTCGGTAGCAAAACACCCGAGAATGAATGGTACACTTGGATTCATTCCATCATCAACTTCTCCATTCATACAAAGTCAACCAAGATTCGACTATTATCTTCGAGATAACTACATAAATTGTGTATCCACATAGTTTACACTACGTGCTCGAACACAACATCGGTGGCATAACTCCCGAGAATCAAGGGTACACGTCGATTCATTCCATCATGAATATTATCATTCATAAACAGTCCACCAAGATTCGACTATTAACTTCGAGATAACTACATAAATTTTGTATCCACTTAGTTTACACTTCGTGCTCAAACACTACTTCGGTAGCAAAACTCACGAGAATCAAGGGTACACTTGGATTCATTCCATCATCAACATCACCATTCATAAACAGTCAACCAAGATTCGACTATTAACTTCGAGATAACTACATAAATTGTGTATCCACTTAGTTTACACTACGTGCTAGAACACAACTTCGGTAGCATAACTCCCGAGAATCAAGGGTACACGTCGATTCATTCCATCATGAGTATCATCATTCATAAACAGTCCACCAAGATTCGACTATTAACTTCGAGACAACTACATAAATTACGTATCGACTTAGTTTACACTTCGTTCTCAAACACTACTTCGGTAGCAAAACTCACGGGAATCAAGGGTACACTTGGATTCATTCCATCATCAACATCACCATTCATAAACAGTCAACCAAGATTTGACTATTAACTTCGAGATAACTACATAAATTTTGTATCCACATAGTTTATACTTCGTGCTCAAACACTACTTCGGTAGCAAAACACTCGAGAATGAAAGGTACACTTGGATTCATTCCATCATCAACATCACCACTCATAAACAGTCAACCAAGATTCGACTATTAACTTCGAGATAACTACATAAATTTTGTATCCAGTTAGTTTACACTTCGTGCTCAAACACTACTTCGGTAGCAAAACTCTCGAGAATCAAGGGTACACTTGGATTCATTCCATCATCAACATCACCATTCATAAGGAGTCAACCAAGATTCGACTATTCACTTCGAGATAACTACATAAATTGTGTATCCACATAGTTTACACTACGTGCTCGAACACAACTTCGGTAGCATAACTCCCGAGAATCAAGGGTACACTTCGATTCATTCCATCATCAACATCATCATTCATAAACAGTCAACAAAGATTCGATTATTAACTTTGAGATAACTACAAAAATTACGTATCCACTTAGTTTACTTCGTGCTCGAACATAACATCGGTAGCAAAACTCCCGAGAATCAAAGGGTAAACATGGATTCAATCCATCATCAACTTCACCATTTATACAAAGTCATCGAGGATTCGACAATTAACTTCGAGATAACTACATAAATTGTCTATCCACTTAGTTTACACTTCGTGCTCGAACACAACTTTGGTAGCAAAATCCCCGAGAATCAAGGGTACACTTGGATTCATTCCATCATCAACATCACCATTCATAAACAGTCAACCACGATTCGACTATTAACTCCGAGATAACTACATAAATTGTGTGTCCACATAGTTTACACTACGTGCTCGAACACAACTTTGGTAGCATATCTCCCGAGAATCCAGGGTACAGTTCGATTCATTCCATCATGAATATGCTTATTCATAAACAGTCAACCAAGATTCGACCTTTAACTTCGAGATAACTACATAAATTACGTATCGACTTAGTTTACACTTCGTGCTCAAACACTACTTTGGTAGCAAAACTCACGGGAATCAAGGGTACACTTGGATTCATTCCATCATCAACATCACCATTCATAAACAGTCAACCAAGATTCGACTATTAACTTCGAGATAACTACATAAATTGTGTATCCACTTAGTTTACACTACGTGCTAGAACACAACTTCGGTAGCATAACTCCCGAGAATCAAGGGTACACGTCGATTCATTCCATCATGAGTATCATCAGTTCATGAACAGTCCACCAAGATTCGACTATTAACTTCGAGACAACTACATAAATTACGTATCGACTTAGTTTACACTTCGTTCTCAAACACTACTTCGGTAGCAAAACTCACGGGAATCAAGGGTACACTTGGATTCATTCCATCATCAACATCACCATTCATAAACAGTCAACCAAGATTCGACTATTAACTTCGAGATAACTACATAAATTTTGTATCCACTTAGTTTATACTTCCTGCTCAAACACTTCTTCGGTAGCAAAACAGCCCGAGAATGAATGGTACACTTGGATTCATTCCATCATCAACTTCTCCATTCATACAAAGTCAACCAAGATTCGACTATTATCTTCGAGATAACTACATAAATTGTGTATCCACATAGTTTACACTACGTGCTCGAACACAACATCGGTGGCATAACTCCCGAGAATCAAGGGTACACGTCGATTCATTCCATCATGAATATTATCATTCATAAACAGTCCACCAAGATTCGACTATTAACTTCGAGATAACTACATAAATTTTGTATCCACTTAGTTTACACTTCGTGCTCAAACACTACTTCGGTAGCAAAACTCACGAGAATCAAGGGTACACATGGATTCATTCCATCATCAACATCACCATTCATAAACAGTCAACCAAGATTCGACTATTAACTTCGAGATAACTACATAAATTGTGTATCCACTTAGTTTACACTACGTGCTAGAACACAACTTCGGTAGCATAACTCCCGAGAATCAAGGGTACACGTCGATTCATTCCATCATGAGTATCATCATTCATAAACAGTCCACCAAGATTCGACTATTAACTTCGAGACAACTACATAAATTACGTATCGACTTAGTTTACACTTCGTTCTCAAACACTACTTCGGTAGCAAAACTCACGGGAATCAAGGGTACACTTGGATTAATTCCATCATCAACATCACCATTCATAAACAGTCAACCAAGATTTGACTATTAACTTCGAGATAACTACATTAATTTTGTATCCACATAGTTTATACTTCGTGCTCAAACACTACTTCGGTAGCAAAACACTCGAGAATGAAAGGTACACTTGGATTCATTCCATCATCAACATCACCACTCATAAACAGTCAACCAAGATTCGACTATTAACTTCGAGATAACTACATAAATTTTGTATCCAGTTAGTTTACACTTCGTGCTCAAACACTACTTCGGTAGCAAAACTCTCGAGAATCAAGGGTACACTTGGATTCATTCCATCATCAACATCACCATTCATAAGGAGTCAACCAAGATTCGTCTATTCACTTCGAGATAACTACATAAATTGTGTATCCACATAATTTACACTACGTGCTCGAACACAACTTCGGTAGCATAACTCCCTAGAATCAAGGGTACACTTCGATTCATTCCATCATCAACATCATCATTCATAAACAGTCAACAAAGATTCGATTATTAACTTTGAGATAACTACAAAAATTACGTATCCACTTAGTTTACTTCGTGCTCGAACATAACATCGGTAGCAAAACTCCCGAGAATCAAAGGGTAAACATGGATTCAATCCATCATCAACTTCACCATTTATACAAAGTCATCGAGGATTCGACAATTAACTTCGAGATAACTACATAAATTGTCTATCCAGTTAGTTTACACTTCGTGCTCGAACACAACTTTGGTAGCAAAATCCCCGAGAATCAAGGGTACACTTGGATTCATTCCATCATCAACATCACCATTCATAAACAGTCAACCACGATTCGACTATTAACTCCGAGATAACTACATAAATTGTGTGTCCACATAGTTTACACTACGCGCTCAAACACAACTTTGGTAGCATATCTCCCGAGAATCCAGGGTACAGTTCGATTCATTCCATCATGAATATGCTTATTCATAAACAGTCAACCAAGATTCGACTTTCAACATCGAGATAACTACATAAATTACGTATCGACTTAGTTTACACTTCGTGCTCAAACACTACTTTGGTAGCAAAACTCACGGGAATCAAGGGTACACTTGGATTCATTCCATCATCAACATCACCATTCATAAACAGTCAACTAAGATTCGACTATTAACTTCGAGATAACTACATAAATTTTGTATCCACTTAGTTTATACTTCCTGCTCAAACACTACTTCGGTAGCAAAACACCCGAGAATGAATGGTACACTTGGATTCATTCCATCATCAACTTCTCCATTCATACAAAGTCAACCAAGATTCGACTATTATCTTCGAGATAACTACATAAATTGTGTATCCACATAGTTTACACTACGTGCTCGAACACAACATCGGTGGCATAACTCCCGAGAATCAAGGGTACACGTCGATTCATTCCATCATGAATATTATCCTTCATAAACAGTCCACCAAGATTCGACTATTAACTTCGAGATAACTACATAAATTTTGTATCCACTTAGTTTACACTTCGTGCTCAAACACTACTTCGGTAGCAAAACTCACGAGAATCAAGGGTACACTTGGATTCATTCCATCATCAACATCACCATTCATAAACAGTCAACCAAGATTCGACTATTAACTTCGAGATAACTACATAAATTGTGTATCCACTTAGTTTACACTACGTGCTAGAACACAACTTCGGTAGCATAACTCCCGAGAATCAAGGGTACACGTCGATTTATTCCATCATGAGTATCATCATTCATAAACAGTCCACCAAGATTCGACTATTAACTTCGAGACAACTACATAAATTACGTATCGACTTAGTTTACACTTCGTTCTCAAACACTACTTCGGTAGCAAAACTCACGGGAATCAAGGGTACACTTGGATTAATTCCATCATCAACATCACCATTCATAAACTGTCAACCAAGATTTGACTATTAACTTCGAGATAACTACATAAATTTTGTATCCACATAGTTTATACTTCGTGCTCAAACACTACTTCGGTAGCAAAACACTCGAGAATGAAAGGTACACTTGGATTCATTCCATCATCAACATCACCACTCATAAACAGTCAACCAAGATTCGACTATTAACTTCGAGATAACTACATAAATTTTGTATCCAGTTAGTTTACACTTCGTGCTCAAACACTACTTCGGTAGCAAAACTCTCGAGAATCAAGGGTACACTTGGATTTATTCCATCATCAACATCACCATTCATAAGGAGTCAACCAAGATTCGTCTATTCACTTCGAGATAACTACATAAATTGTGTATCCACATAATTTACACTACGTGCTCGAACACAACTTCGGTAGCATAACTCCCTAGAATCAAGGGTACACTTCGATTCATTCCATCATCAACATCATCATTCATAAACAGTCAACAAAGATTCGATTATTAACTTTGAGATAACTACAAAAATTACGTATCCACTTAGTTTACTTCGTGCTCGAACATAACATCGGTAGCAAAACTCCCGAGAATCAAAGGGTAAACATGGATTCAATCCATCATCAACTTCACCATTTATACAAAGTCATCGAGGATTCGACAATTAACTTCGAGATAACTACATAAATTGTCTATCCACTTAGTTTACACTTCGTGCTCGAACACAACTTTGGTAGCAAAATCCCCGAGAATCAAGGGTACACTTGGATTCATTCCATCATCAACATCACCATTCATAAACAGTCAACCACGATTCGACTATTAACTCCGAGATAACTACATAAATTGTGTGTCCACATAGTTTACACTACGCGCTCAAACACAACTTTGGTAGCATATCTCCCGAGAATCCAGGGTACAGTTCGATTCATTCCATCATGAATATGCTTATTCATAAACAGTCAACCAAGATTCGACTTTCAACATCGAGATAACTACATAAATTACGTATCGACTTAGTTTACACTTCGTGCTCAAACACTACTTTGGTAGCAAAACTCACGGGAATCAAGGGTACACTTGGATTCATTCCATCATCAACATCACCATTCATAAACAGTCAACTAAGATTCGACTATTAACTTCGAGATAACTACATAAATTTTGTATCCACTTAGTTTATACTTCCTGCTCAAACACTACTTCGGTAGCAAAACACCCGAGAATGAATGGTACACTTGGATTCATTCCATCATCAACTTCTCCATTCATACAAAGTCAACCAAGATTCGACTATTATCTTCGAGATAACTACATAAATTGTGTATCCACATAGTTTACACTACGTGCTCGAACACAACATCGGTGGCATAACTCCCGAGAATCAAGGGTACACGTCGATTCATTCCATCATGAATATTATCCTTCATAAACAGTCCACCAAGATTCGACTATTAACTTCGAGATAACTACATAAATTTTGTATCCACTTAGTTTACACTTCGTGCTCAAACACTACTTCGGTAGCAAAACTCACGAGAATCAAGGGTACACTTGGATTCATTCCATCATCAACATCACCATTCATAAACAGTCAACCAAGATTCGACTATTAACTTCGAGATAACTACATAAATTGTGTATCCACTTAGTTTACACTACGTGCTAGAACACAACTTCGGTAGCATAACTCCCGAGAATCAAGGGTACACGTCGATTTATTCCATCATGAGTATCATCATTCATAAACAGTCCACCAAGATTCGACTATTAACTTCGAGACAACTACATAAATTACGTATCGACTTAGTTTACACTTCATTCTCAAACACTACTTCGGTAGCAAAACTCACGGGAATCAAGGGTACACTTGGATTCATTCCATCATCAACATCACCATTCATAAACAGTCAACCAAGATTCGACTATTAACTTCGAGATAACTACATAAATTGTGTATCCACTTAGTTTACACTACGTGCTAGAACACAACTTCGGTAGCATAACTCCCGAGAATCAAGGGTACACGTCGATTCATTCCATCATGAGTATCATCATTCATAAACAGTCCACCACGATTCGACTATTAACTTCGAGATAACTACATAAACTACGTATCCACTTAGTTTATACTTCGTGCTCAAACACTACTTCGGTAGCAAAACTCCCGAGAATCAATGGTACACTCGGATTCGTTCCAACATCAACTTCTCCGTTCATACATAGTCAACCAAGATTCGACTATTAACTTCGAGATAACTACATAAATTGGCTATCCACTTAGTTTACACTTCGTGCTCGAACACTACTTCGGTAGCAAAACTCTCGAGAATCAAGGGTACACTTGGATTCATTCCATCATCAACATCACCATTGATAAACAGTCAACCAAGATTCGACTTTGAACTTCGAGATAACTTACGTATCGACTTAGTTTACACTTCGTGCTCAAACACTACTTCGGCAGCAAAACACCCGAGAATGAATGGTACACTTGGATTCATTCCATCATCAACATCACAATTCATAAACAGTCAACCAAGATTCGACTATTCACTTCGAGATAACTACATAAATTGTGTATCCACATAGTTTACACTACGTGCTCGAACACAACTTCGGTAGCATAACTCCCGAGAATCAAGGGTACACTTCGATTCATTCCATCATCAACATCATCATTCATAAACAGTCAACCAAGATTCGACTATTAACTTCGAGATAACTACATAAATTACGTATCGACTTAGTTTACACTTCGTTCTCAAACACTACTTCGGTAGCAAAACACTCGAGAATCAAGGGTACACTTGGATTCATTCCATCATCAACATCACCATTCATAAACAGTCAACCAAGATTCGACTATTAACTTCGAGATAACTACATAAATTTTGTATCCACATAGTTTATACTTCGTGCTCAAACACTACTTCGGTAGCAAAACTCCCGAGAATCAATGGTACACTCGGATTCATTCCAACATCAACTTCTCCATTCATACATAGTCAACCAAGATTCGACTATTAACTTCGAGATAACTACATAAATTGGCTATCCACTTAGTTTACACTTCGTGCTCGAACACTACTTCGGTAGCAAAACTCTCGAGAATCAAGGGTACACTTGGATTCATTCCATCATCAACATCACCATTCATAAAAAGTCAACCAAGATTCGACTTTGAACTTCGAGATAACTTACGTATTGACTTAGTTTACACTTCGTGCTCCAACACTACTTCGGTAGCAAAACTCACGAGAATCAAGGGTACACTTGGATTCATTCCATCATCAACATCACCATTCATTAACAGTCAACCAAGATTCGACTATTAACTTCGAGATAACTACATAAATTTTGTATCCACTTAGTTTATACTTCCTGCTCAAACACTACTTCGGCAGCAAAACACCCGAGAATGAATGGTACACTTGGATTCATTCCATCATCAACATCACAATTCATAAACAGTCAAATAAGATTTGACTATTCACTTCGAGATAACTACATAAATTTTGTATCCACTTAGTTTACACTTCGTGCTCAAACACTATTTCGGTAGCAAAACTATCGAGAATCAAGGGTACACTTGGATTCATTTCATCATCAACATCACCATTCATAAGGAGTCGACCAAGATACGACTATTAACTTCGAGATAACTACATAAATTTTGTATCCACTTAGTTTACAATTCGTGCTCAAACACTACTTCGGTAGCAAAACTCTCGAGAATCAAGGGTACACTTGGATTCATTCCATCATCAACATCACCATTCATAAGGAGTCAACAAAGATTCGACTATTCACTTCGGGATAACTACATAAATTGTGTATCCACATAGTTTACACTACGTGCTCGAACACAACTTCGGTAGCATAACTCCCGAGAATTAAGGGTACACTTCAATTCATTCCATCATCAACATCATCATTCATAAACAGTCAACCAAGATTCGACTATTAACTTCGAGATAACTACATAAATTACGTCTCGACTTAGTTTACACTTCGTTCTCAAATACTACTTCGGTAGCAAAACACTCGAGAATCAAGGGTACACTTGGACTCATTTCATCATAAACATCACCATTCATAAACAGTCAACCAAGATTCGACTATTAACTTCGAGATAACTACATAAATTTTGTATCCACATAGTTTATACTTCGTGCTCAAACACTACTTCGGTAGGAAAACTCCCGAGAATCAATGGTACACTCGGATTCATTCCAACATCAACTTCTCCATTCATACATAGTCAACCAAGATTCGACTATTAACTTCGAGATAACTACATAAATTGGCTATCCACTTAGTTTACACTTCGTGCTCGAACACTACTTCGGTAGCAAAACTCTCGAGAATCAAGGGTACACTTGGATTCATTCCATCATCAACATCACCATTCATAAGGAGTCAACCAAGTTTCGACTATTCACTTCGAGATAACTACATAAATTGTGTATCCACATAGTTTACACTACGTGCTCGAACACAACTTCGGTAGCATAACTCCCGAGAATCAAGGGTACACTTCGATTCGATCCATCATCAACATCATCATTCATAAACAGTCAACCAAAATTCGACTATTAACTTCGAGATAACTACATAAATTACGTATCGACTTAGTTTACACTTCGTGCTCAAACACTACTTCGGTAGCAAAACTCACGAGAATCAAGGGTACACTTGGATTCATTCCATCATCAACATCACCATTCATTAACAGTCAACCAAGATTCGACTATTAACTTCGAGATAACTTCATAAATTTTATATCCACTTAGTTTATACTTCCTTCTCAAACACTACTTCGGTAGCAAAACACCCGAGAATGAATGGTACGCTTGGATTCATTCCATCATCAACTTCTCCATTCATACAAAGTCAACCAAGATTCGACTATTAACTTCGAGATAACTACATAAATTGTGTATCCACTTAGTTTACACTACGTGCTCGAACACAACTTCGGTAGCATAACTCCCGAGAATCAATGGTACACGTCGATTCATTCCATCATGAGTATCATCATTCATAAACAGTCCACCAAGATTCGACTATTAACTTCGAGATAACTACATAAACTACGTATCCACTTAGTTTATACTTCGTGCTCAAACACTACTTCGGTTGCAAAACTCCCGAATCAATGGTACACTCGGATTCATTCCAACATCAACTTCTCCGTTCATACATAGTCAACCAAGATTCGAATATTAACTTCGAGATAACTACATAAATTGGCTATCCACTTAGTTTACACTTCGTGCTCGAACACTACTTCGGTAGCAAAACTCTCGAGAATCAAGGGTACACTTGGATTCATTCCATCATCAACATCACCATTGATAAACAGTCAACCAAGATTCGACTTTGAACTTCGAGATAACATACGTATCGACTTAGTTTACACTTCGTGCTCAAACACTACTTCGGCAGCAAAACACCAGAGAATGAATGGTACACTTGGATTCATTCCATCATCAACATCACAATTCATAAACAGTCAACCAAGATTCGACTATTCACTTCGAGATAACTACTTAAATTTTGTATCCACTTAGTTTACACTTCGTGCTCAAACACTACTTCGGTAGCAAAACTATCGAGAATCAAGGGTACACTTGGATTCATTTCATCATCAACATCACCATTCATAAGGAGTCGACCAAGATACGACTATTAACTTCGAGATAACTACATAAATTTTGTATCCACTTAGTTTACAATTCGTGCTCAAACACTACTTCGGTAGCAAAACTCTCGAGAATCAAGGGTACACTTGGATTCATTCCATCATCAACATCACCATTCATAAGGAGTCAACAAAGATTCGACTATTCACTTCGGGATAACTACATAAATTGTGTATCCACATAGTTTACACTACGTGCTCGAACACAACTTCGGTAGCATAACTCCCGAGAATCAAGGGTACACTTCGATTCATTCCATCATCAACATCATCATTCATAAACAGTCAACCAAGATTCGACTATTAACTTCGAGATAACTACATAAATTACGTCTCGACTTAGTTTACACTTCGTTCTCAAACACTACTTCGGTAGCAAAACACTCGAGAATCAACGGTACACTTGGACTCATTTCATCATAAACATCACCATTCATAAACAGTCAACCAAGATTCGACTATTAACTTCGAGATAACTACATAAATTTTGTATCCACATAGTTTATACTTCGTGCTCAAACACTACTTCGGTAGTAAAACTCCCGAGAATCAATGGTACACTCGGATTCATTCCAACATCAACTTCTCCATTCATACATAGTCAACCAAGATTCGACTATTAACTTCGAGATAACTACATAAATTGGCTATCCACTTAGTTTACACTTCGTGCTCGAACACTACTTCGGTAGCAAAACTCTCGAGAATCAAGGGTACACTTGGATTCATTCCATCATCAACATCACCATTCATAAGGAGTCAACCAAGATTCGACTATTCACTTCGAGATAACTACATAAATTGTGTATCCACATAGTTTACACTACGTGCTCGAACACAACTTCGGTAGCATAACTCCCGAGAATCAAGGGTACACTTCGATTCATTCCATCATCAACATCATCATTCATAAACAGTCAACCAAGATTCGACTATTAACTTCGAGATAACTACATAAATTACGTATCGACTTAGTTTACACTTCGTTCTCAAACACTACTTCGGTAGCAAAACACTCGAGAATCAAGGGTACACTTGGACTCATTTCATCATAAACATCACCATTCATAAACAGTCAACCAAGATTCGACTATTAACTTCGAGATAACTACATAAATTTTGTATCCACATAGTTTATACTTCGTGCTCAAACACTACTTCGGTAGCAAAACTCCCGAGAATCAATGGTACACTCGGATTCATTCCAACATCAACTTCTCCATTCATACATAGTCAACCAAGATTCGACTATTAACTTCGAGATAACTACATAAATTGGCTATCCACTTAGTTTACACTTCGTGCTCGAACACTACTTCGGTAGCAAAACTCTCGAGAATCAAGGGTACACTTGGATTCATTCCATCATCAACATCACCATTCATAAAAAGTCAACCAAGATTCGACTTTGAACTTCGAGATAACTGATGTATTGACTTAGTTTACACTTCGTGCTCCAACACTACTTCGGTAGCAAAACTCACGAGAATCAAGGGTACACTTGGATTCATTCCATCATCAACATCACCATTCATTAAAAGTCAACCAAGATTCGACTATTAACTTCGAGATAACTTCATAAATTTTATATATCCACTTAGTTTATACTTCCTTCTCAAACACTACTTCGGTAGCAAAACACCCGAGAATGAATGGTACGCTTGGATTCATTCCATCATCAACTTCTCCATTCATACAAAGTCAACCAAGATTCGACTATTAACTTCGAGATAACTACATAAATTGTGTATCCACTTAGTTTACACTACGTGCTCGAACACAACTTCGGTAGCATAACTCCCGAGAATCAATGGTACACGTCGATTCATTCCATCATGAGTATCATCATTCATAAACAATCCACCAAGATTCGACTATTAACTTCGAGATAACTACACAAACTACGTATCCACTTAGTTTATACTTCGTGCTCAAACACTACTTCGGTAGCAAAACTCCCGAGAATCAATGGTACACTCGGATTCATTCCAACATCAACTTCTCCGTTCATACATAGTCAACCAAGATTCGACTATTAACTTCGAGATAACTACATAAATTGGCTATCCACTTAGTTTACACTTCGTGCTCGAACACTACTTCGGTAGCAAAACTCTCGAGAATCAAGGGTACACTTGGATTCATTGCATCATCAACATCACCATTGATAAATAGTCAACCAAGATTCGACTTTGAACTTCGAGATAACTTACGTATCGACTTAGTTTACACTTCGTGCTCAAACACTACATCGGCAGCAAAACACCCGAGAATGAATGGTACACTTGGATTCATTCCATCATCAACATCACAATTCATAAACAGTCAACCAAGATTCGACTATTCACTTCGAGATAACTACATAAATTTTGTATCCACTTAGTTTACACTTCGTGCTCAAACACTACTTCGGTAGCAAAACTATCGAGAATCAAGGGTACACTTGGATTCATTTCATCATCAACATCACCATTCATAAGGAGTCAACCAAGATACGACTATTAACTTCGAGATAGCTACATAAATTTTGTATCCACTTAGTTTACAATTCGTGCTCAAACACTACTTCGGTAGCAAAACTCTCGAGAATCAAGGGTACACTTGGATTCATTCCATCATCAACATCACCATTACTAAGGAGTCAACAAAGATTCGACTATTCACTTCGAGATAACTACATAAATTGTGTATCCACATAGTTTACACTACGTGCTCGAACACAACTTCGGTAGCATAACTCCCGAGAATCAAGGGTACACTTCGATTCATTCCATCATCAACATCATCATTCATAAACAGTCAACCAAGATTCGACTATTAACTTCGAGATAACTACATAAATTACGTATCGACTTAGTTTACACTTCGTTCTCAAACACTACTTCGGTAGCAAAACACTCGAGAATCAAGGGTACACTTGGACTCATTTCATCATAAACATCACCATTCATAAACAGTCAACCAAGATTCGACTATTAACTTCGAGATAACTACATAAATTTTGTATCCACATAGTTTATACTTCGTGCTCAAACACTACTTCGGTAGCAAAACTCCTGAGAATCAATGGTACACTCGGATTCATTCCAACATCAACTTCTCCATTCATACATAGTCAACCAAGATTCGACTATTAACTTCGAGATAACTACATAAATTGGCTATCCACTTAGTTTACACTTCGTGCTCGAACACTACTTCGGTAGCAAAACTCTCGAGAATCAAGGGTACACATGGATTCATTCCATCATCAACATCACCATTCATAAACAGTCAACCAAGATTCGACTTTGAACTTCGAAATAACTTACGTATTGACTTAGTTTACACTTCGTGCTCAAACACTACTTCGGTAGCAAAACTCACGAGAATCAAGGGTACACTTGGATTCATTCCATCATCAACATCACCATTCATTAACAGTCAACCAAGATTCGACTATTAACTTCGAAATAACTACATAACTTTTGTATCCACTTAGTTTATACTTCCTGCTCAAACACTACTTCGGCAGCAAAACACCCGAGAATGAATGGTACACTTG
The DNA here is from genome assembly GCF_000231095.2 of Oryza brachyantha. NCBI lineage: Eukaryota > Viridiplantae > Streptophyta > Magnoliopsida > Poales > Poaceae > Oryza > Oryza brachyantha. The sequence continues at coordinate 24,646 of NW_024427280.1, forward strand.
GATTCATTCCATCATCAACATCACAATTCATAAACAGTCAAATAAGATTTGACTATTCACTTCGAGATAACTACATAAATTTTGTTTCCACTTAGTTTACACTTCGTGCTCAAACACTATTTCGGTAGCAAAACTATCGAGAATCAAGGGTACACTTGGATTCATTTCATCATCAACATCACCATTCATAAGGAGTCAACCAAGATACGACTATTAACTTCGAGATAACTACATAAATTTTGTATCCACTTAGTTTACAATTCGTGCTCAAACACTACTTCGGTAGCAAAACTCTCGAGAATCAAGGGTACACTTGGATTCATTCCATCATCAACATCACCATTCATAAGGAGTCAACAAAGATTCGACTATTCACTTCGAGATAACTACATAAATTGTGTATCCACATAGTTTACACTACGTGCTCGAACACAACTTCGGTAGCATAACTCCCGAGAATCAAGGGTACACTTCGATTCATTCCATCATCAACATCATCATTCATAAACAATCAACCAAGATTCGACTATTAACTTCGAGATAACTACATAAATTACGTCTCGACTTAGTTTACACTTCGTTCTCAAACACTACTTCGGTAGCAAAACACTCGAGAATCAAGGGTACACTTGGACTCATTTCATCATAAACATCACCATTCATAAACAGTCAACCAAGATTCGACTATTAACTTCGAGATAACTACATAAATTTTGTATCCACATAGTTTATACTTCGTGCTCAAACACTACTTCGGTAGCAAAACTCCTGAGAATCAATGGTACACTCGGATTCATTCCAACATCAACTTCTCCATTCATACATAGTCAACCAAGATTCGACTATTAACTTCGAGATAACTACATAAATTGGCTATCCACTTAGTTTACACTTCGTGCTCGAACACTACTTCGGTAGCAAAACTCTCGAGAATCAAGGGTACACATGGATTCATTCCATCATCAACATCACCATTCATAAACAGTCAACCAAGATTCGACTTTGAACTTCGAGATAACTTACGTATTGACTTAGTTTACACTTCGTGCTCAAACACTATTTCTGTAGCAAAACTCACGAGAATCAAGGGTACACTTGGATTCATTCCATCATCAACATCACCATTCATTAACAGTCAACCAAGATTCGACTATTAACTTCGACATAACTACATAACTTTTGTATCCACTTAGTTTATACTTCCTGCTCAAACACTACTTCGGCAGCAAAACACCCGAGAATGAATGGTACACTTGGATTCATTCCATCATCAACATCACAATTCATAAACAGTCAAATAAGATTTGACTATTCACTTCGAGATAACTACATAAATTTTGTTTCCACTTAGTTTACACTTCGTGCTCAAACACTATTTCGGTAGCAAAACTATCGAGAATCAAGGGTACACTTGGATTCATTTCATCATCAACATCACCATTCATAAGGAGTCAACCAAGATACGACTATTAACTTCGAGATAACTACATAAATTTTGTATCCACTTAGTTTACAATTCGTGCTCAAACACTACTTCGGTAGCAAAACTCTCGAGAATCAAGGGTACACTTGGATTCATTCCATCATCAACATCACCATTCATAAGGAGTCAACAAAGATTCGACTATTCACTTCGAGATAACTACATAAATTGTGTATCCACATAGTTTACACTACGTGCTCGAACACAACTTCGGTAGCATAACTCCCGAGAATCAAGGGTACACTTCGATTCATTCCATCATCAACATCATCATTCATAAACAGTCAACCAAGATTCGACTATTAACTTCGAGATAACTACAAAAATTACGTCTCGACTTAGTTTACACTTCGTTCTCAAACACTACTTCGGTAGCAAAACACTCGAGAATCAAGGGTACACTTGGACTCATTTCATCATAAACATCACCATTCATAAACAGTCAACCAAGATTCGACTATTAACTTCGAGATAACTACATAAATTTTGTATCCACATAGTTTATACTTCGTGCTCAAACACTACTTCGGTAGCAAAACTCCTGAGAATCAATGGTACACTCGGATTCATTCCAACATCAACTTCTCCATTCATACATAGTCAACCAAGATTCGACTATTAACCTCGAGATAACTACATAAATTGGCTATCCACTTAGTTTACACTTCGTGCTCGAACACTACTTCGGTAGCAAAACTCTCGAGAATCAAGGGTACACATGGATTCATTCCATCATCAACATCACCATTCATAAACAGTCAACCAAGATTCGACTTTGAACTTCGAGATAACTTACGTATTGACTTAGTTTACACTTCGTTCTCAAACACTACTTCGGTAGCAAAACACTCGAGAATCAAGGGTACACTTGGACTCATTTCATCATAAACATCACCATTCATAAACAGTCAACCAAGATTCGACTATTAACTTCGAGATAACTACATAAATTTTGTATCCACATAGTTTATACTTCGTGCTCGAACACTACTTCGGTAGCAAAACTCCCGAGTATCAATGGTACACTCGGATTCATTCCAACATCAACTTCTCCATTCATACATAGTCAACCAAGATTCGACTATTAACTTCGAGATAACTACATAAATTGGCTATCCACTTAGTTTACACTTCGTGCTCGAACACTACTTCGGTAGCAAAACTCTCGAGAATCAAGGGTACACTTGGATTCATTCCATCATCAACATCACCTTTCATAAACAGTCAACCAAGATTCGACTTTGAACTTCGAGATAACTTACGTATTGACTTAGTTTACACTTCGTGCTCAAACACTACTTCGGTAGCAAAACTCACGAGAATCAAGGGTACACTTGGATTCATTCCATCATCAACATCACCATTCATTAACAGTCAACCAAGATTCGACTATTAACTTCGAGATAACTACATAAATTTTGTATCCACTTAGTTTATACTTCCTGCTCAAACACTACTTCGGCAGCAAAACACCCGAGAATGAATGGTACACTTGGATTCATTCCATCATCAACATCACAATTCATAAACAGTCAAATAAGATTTGACTATTCACTTCGAGATAACTACATAAATTTTGTATCCACTTAGTTTACACTTCGTGCTCAAACACTATTTCGGTAGCAATACTATCGAGAATCAAGGGTACACTTGGATTCATTTCATCATCAACATCACCATTCATAAGGAGTCAACCAAGATACGACTATTAACTTCGAGATAACTACATAAATTTTGTATCCACTTAGTTTACAATTCGTGCTCAAACACTACTTCGGTAGCAAAACTCTCGAGAATCAAGGGTACACTTGGATTCATTCCATCATCAACATCACCATTCATAAGGAGTCAACAAAGATTCGACTATTCACTTCGAGATAACTACATAAATTGTGTATCCACATAGTTTACACTACGTGCTCGAACACAACTTCGGTAGCATAACTCCCGAGAATCAAGGGTACACTTCGATTCATTCCATCATCAACATCATCATTCATAAACAGTCAACCAAGATTCGACTATTAACTTCGAGATAACTACATAAATTACGTCTCGACTTAGTTTACACTTCGTTCTCAAACACTACTTCGGTAGCAAAACACTCGAGAATCAAGGGTACACTTGGACTCATTTCATCATAAACATCACCATTCATAAACAGTCAACCAAGATTCGACTATTAACTTCGAGATAACTACATAAATTTTGTATCCACATAGTTTATACTTCGTGCTCAAACACTACTTCGGTAGCAAAACTCCTGAGAATCAATGGTACACTCGGATTCATTCCAACATCAACTTCTCCATTCATACATAGTCAACCAAGATTCGACTATTAACTTCGAGATAACTACATAAATTTTGTATCCACTTAGTTTACAATTCGTGCTCAAACACTACTTCGGTAGCAAAACTCTCGAGAATCAAGGGTACACTTGGATTCATTCCATCATCAACATCACCATTCATAAGGAGTCAACAAAGATTCGACTATTCACTTCGAGATAACTACATAAATTGTGTATCCACATAGTTTACACTACGTGCTCGAACACAACTTCGGTAGCATAACTCCCGAGAATCAAGGGTACACTTCGATTCATTCCATCATCAACATCATCATTCATAAACAGTCAACCAAGATTCGACTATTAACTTCGAGATAACTACATAAATTACGTCTCGACTTAGTTTACACTTCGTTCTCAAACACTACTTCGGTAGCAAAACACTCGAAAATCAAGGGTACACTTGGACTCATTTCATCATAAACATCACCATTCATAAACAGTCAACCAAGATTCGACTATTAACTTCGAGATAACTACATAAATTTTGTATCCACATAGTTTATACTTCGTGCTCAAACACTACTTCGGTAGCAAAACTCCCGAGAATCAATGGTACACTCGGATTCATTCCAACATCAACTTCTCCATTCATACATAGTCAACCAAGATTCGACTATTAACTTCGAGATAACTACATAAATTGGCTATCCACTTAGTTTACACTTCGTGCTCGAACACTACTTCGGTAGCAAAACTCTCGAGAATCAAGGGTACACTTGGATTCATTCCATCATCAACATCACCTTTCATAAACAGTCAACCAAGATTCGACTTTGAACTTCGAGATAACTTACGTATTGACTTAGTTTACACTTCGTGCTCAAACACTACTTCGGTAGCAAAACTCACGAGAATCAAGGGTACACTTGGATTCATTCCATCATCAACATCACCATTCATTAACAGTCAACCAAGATTCGACTATTAACTTCGAGATAACTACATAAATTTTGTATCCACTTAGTTTATACTTCCTGCTCAAACACTACTTCGGCAGCAAAACACCCGAGAATGAATGGTACACTTGGATTCATTCCATCATCAACATCACAATTCATAAACAGTCAAATAAGATTTGACTATTCACTTCGAGATAACTACATAAATTTTGTATCCACTTAGTTTACACTTCGTGCTCAAACACTATTTCGGTAGCAATACTATCGAGAATCAAGGGTACACTTGGATTCATTTCATCATCAACATCACCATTCATAAGGAGTCAACCAAGATACGACTATTAACTTCGAGATAACTACATAAATTTTGTATCCACTTAGTTTACAATTCGTGCTCAAACACTACTTCGGTAGCAAAACTCTCGAGAATCAAGGGTACACTTGGATTCATTCCATCATCAACATCACCATTCATAAGGAGTCAACAAAGATTCGACTATTCACTTCGAGATAACTACATAAATTGTGTATCCACATAGTTTACACTACGTGCTCGAACACAACTTCGGTAGCATAACTCCCGAGAATCAAGGGTACACTTCGATTCATTCCATCATCAACATCATCATTCATAAACAGTCAACCAAGATTCGACTATTAACTTCGAGATAACTACATAAATTACGTCTCGACTTAGTTTACACTTCGTTCTCAAACACTACTTCGGTAGCAAAACACTCGAGAATCAAGGGTACACTTGGACTCATTTCATCATAAACATCACCATTCATAAACAGTCAACCAAGATTCGACTATTAACTTCGAGATAACTACATAAATTTTGTATCCACATAGTTTATACTTCGTGCTCAAACACTACTTCGGTAGCAAAACTCCTGAGAATCAATGGTACACTCGGATTCATTCCAACATCAACTTCTCCATTCATACATAGTCAACCAAGATTCGACTATTAACTTCGAGATAACTACATAAATTTTGTATCCACTTAGTTTACAATTCGTGCTCAAACACTACTTCGGTAGCAAAACTCTCGAGAATCAAGGGTACACTTGGATTCATTCCATCATCAACATCACCATTCATAAGGAGTCAACAAAGATTCGACTATTCACTTCGAGATAACTACATAAATTGTGTATCCACATAGTTTACACTACGTGCTCGAACACAACTTCGGTAGCATAACTCCCGAGAATCAAGGGTACACTTCGATTCATTCCATCATCAACATCATCATTCATAAACAGTCAACCAAGATTCGACTATTAACTTCGAGATAACTACATAAATTACGTCTCGACTTAGTTTACACTTCGTTCTCAAACACTACTTCGGTAGCAAAACACTCGAAAATCAAGGGTACACTTGGACTCATTTCATCATAAACATCACCATTCATAAACAGTCAACCAAGATTCGACTATTAACTTCGAGATAACTACATAAATTTTGTATCCACATAGTTTATACTTCGTGCTCAAACACTACTTCGGTAGCAAAACTCCCGAGAATCAATGGTACACTCGGATTCATTCCAACATCAACTTCTCCATTCATACATAGTCAACCAAGATTCGACTATTAACTTCGAGATAACTACATAAATTGGCTATCCACTTAGTTTACACTTCGTGCTCGAACACTACTTCGGTAGCAAAACTCTCGAGAATCAAGGGTACACTTGGATTCATTCCATCATCAACATCACCTTTCATAAACAGTCAACCAAGATTCGACTTTGAACTTCGAGATAACTTACGTATTGACTTAGTTTACACTTCGTGCTCAAACACTACTTCGGTAGCAAAACTCACGAGAATCAAGGGTACACTTGGATTCATTCCATCATCAACATCACCATTCATTAACAGTCAACCAAGATTCGACTATTAACTTCGAGATAACTACATAAATTTTGTATCCACTTAGTTTATACTTCCTGCTCAAACACTACTTCGGCAGCAAAACACCCGAGAATCAAGGGTACACTTGGATTCATTCCATCATCAACATCACAATTCATAAACAGTCAAATAAGATTTGACTATTCACTTCGAGATAACTACATAAATTTTGTATCCACTTAGTTTACACTTCGTGCTCAAACACTATTTCGGTAGCAATACTATCGAGAATCAAGGGTACACTTGGATTCATTTCATCATCAACATCACCATTCATAAGGAGTCAACCAAGATACGACTATTAACTTCGAGATAACTACATAAATTTTGTATCCACTTAGTTTACAATTCGTGCTCAAACACTACTTCGGTAGCAAAACTCTCGAGAATCAAGGGTACACTTGGATTCATTCCATCATCAACATCACCATTCATAAGGAGTCAACAAAGATTCGACTATTCACTTCGAGATAACTACATAAATTGTGTATCCACATAGTTTACACTACGTGCTCGAACACAACTTCGGTAGCATAACTCCCGAGAATCAAGGGTACACTTCGATTCATTCCATCATCAACATCATCATTCATAAACAGTCAACCAAGATTCGACTATTAACTTCGAGATAACTACATAAATTACGTCTCGACTTAGTTTACACTTCGTTCTCAAACACTACTTCGGTAGCAAAACACTCGAGAATCAAGGGTACACTTGGACTCATTTCATCATAAACATCACCATTCATAAACAGTCAACCAAGATTCGACTATTAACTTCGAGATAACTACATAAATTTTGTATCCACATAGTTTATACTTCGTGCTCAAACACTACTTCGGTAGCAAAACTCCTGAGAATCAATGGTACACTCGGATTCATTCCAACATCAACTTCTCCATTCATACATAGTCAACCAAGATTCGACTATTAACTTCGAGATAACTACATAAATTTTGTATCCACTTAGTTTACAATTCGTGCTCAAACACTACTTCGGTAGCAAAACTCTCGAGAATCAAGGGTACACTTGGATTCATTCCATCATCAACATCACCATTCATAAGGAGTCAACAAAGATTCGACTATTCACTTCGAGATAACTACATAAATTGTGTATCCACATAGTTTACACTACGTGCTCGAACACAACTTCGGTAGCATAACTCCCGAGAATCAAGGGTACACTTCGATTCATTCCATCATCAACATCATCATTCATAAACAGTCAACCAAGATTCGACTATTAACTTCGAGATAACTACATAAATTACGTCTCGACTTAGTTTACACTTCGTTCTCAAACACTACTTCGGTAGCAAAACACTCGAGAATCAAGGGTACACTTGGACTCATTTCATCATAAACATCACCATTCATAAACAGTCAACCAAGATTCGACTATTAACTTCGAGATAACTACATAAATTTTGTATCCACATAGTTTATACTTCGTGCTCAAACACTACTTCGGTAGCAAAACTCCTGAGAATCAATGGTACACTCGGATTCATTCCAACATCAACTTCTCCATTCATACATAGTCAACCAAGATTCGACTATTAACTTCGAGATAACTACATAAATTTTGTATCCACTTAGTTTACAATTCGTGCTCAAACACTACTTCGGTAGCAAAACTCTCGAAAATCAAGGGTACACTTGGATTCATTCCATCATCAACATCACCATTCATAAGGAGTCAACAAAGATTCGACTATTCACTTCGAGATAACTACATAAATTGTGTATCCACATAGTTTACACTACGTGCTCGAACACAACTTCGGTAGCATAACTCCCGAGAATCAAGGGTACACTTCGATTCATTCCATCATCAACATCATCATTCATAAACAGTCAACCAAGATTCGACTATTAACTTCGAGATAACTACATAAATTACGTCTCGACTTAGTTTACACTTCGTTCTCAAACACTACTTCGGTAGCAAAACACTCGAGAATCAAGGGTACACTTGGACTCATTTCATCATAAACATCACCATTCATAAACAGTCAACCAAGATTCGACTATTAACTTCGAGATAACTACATAAATTTTGTATCCACTTAGTTTATACTTCCTGCTCAAACACTACTTCGGCAGCAAAACACCCGAGAATCAAGGGTACACTTGGATTCATTCCATCATCAACATCACAATTCATAAACAGTCAAATAAGATTTGACTATTCACTTCGAGATAACTACATAAATTTTGTATCCACTTAGTTTACACTTCGTGCTCAAACACTATTTCGGTAGCAATACTATCGAGAATCAAGGGTACACTTGGATTCATTTCATCATCAACATCACCATTCATAAGGAGTCAACCAAGATACGACTATTAACTTCGAGATAACTACATAAATTTTGTATCCACTTAGTTTACAATTCGTGCTCAAACACTACTTCGGTAGCAAAACTCTCGAGAATCAAGGGTACACTTGGATTCATTCCATCATCAACATCACCATTCATAAGGAGTCAACAAAGATTCGACTATTCACTTCGAGATAACTACATAAATTGTGTATCCACATAGTTTACACTACGTGCTCGAACACAACTTCGGTAGCATAACTCCCGAGAATCAAGGGTACACTTCGATTCATTCCATCATCAACATCATCATTCATAAACAGTCAACCAAGATTCGACTATTAACTTCGAGATAACTACATAAATTACGTCTCGACTTAGTTTACACTTCGTTCTCAAACACTACTTCGGTAGCAAAACACTCGAGAATCAAGGGTACACTTGGACTCATTTCATCATAAACATCACCATTCATAAACAGTCAACCAAGATTCGACTATTAACTTCGAGATAACTACATAAATTTTGTATCCACATAGTTTATACTTCGTGCTCAAACACTACTTCGGTAGCAAAACTCCTGAGAATCAATGGTACACTCGGATTCATTCCAACATCAACTTCTCCATTCATACATAGTCAACCAAGATTCGACTATTAACTTCGAGATAACTACATAAATTGGCTATCCACTTAGTTTACACTTCGTGCTCGAACACTACTTCGGTAGCAAAACTCTCGAGAATCAAGGGTACACATGGATTCATTCCATCATCAACATCACCATTCATAAACAGTCAACCAAGATTCGACTTTGAACTTCGAGATAACTTACGTATTGACTTAGTTTACACTTCGTGCTCAAACACTACTTCGGTAGCAAAACTCTCGAGAATCAAGGGTACACTTGGATTCATTCCATCATCAACATTACCATTCATAAGGAGTCAACAAAGATTCGACTATTCACTTCGAGATAACTACATAAATTGTGTATCCACATAGTTTACACTACGTGCTCGAACACAACTTCGGTAGCATAACTCCCGAGAATCAAGGGTACACTTCGATTCATTCCATCATCAACATCATCATTCATAAACAGTCAACCAAGATTCGACTATTAACTTCAAGATAACTACATAAATTACGTCTCGACTTAGTTTACACTTCGTTCTCAAACACTACTTCGGTAGCAAAACTCCCGAGAATCAATGGTACACTCGGATTCATTCCAACATTAACTTCTCCATTCATACATAGTCAACCAAGATTCGACTATTAACTTCGAGATAACTACATAAATTGGCTATCCACTTAGTTTACACTTCGTGCTCGAACACTACTTCGGTAGCAAAACTCTCGAGAATCAACGGTACACTTGGATTCATTCCATCATCAACATCACCATTCATAAACAGTCAACCAAGATTCGACTTTGAACTTCGAGATAACTTACGTATTGACTTAGTTTACACTTCGTGCTCAAACACTACTTCGGTAGCAAAACTCACGAGAATCAAGGGTACACTTGGATTCATTCCATCATCAACATCACCATTCATTAACAGTCAACCAAGATTCGACTATTAACTTCGAGATAACTACATAAATTTTGTATCCACTTAGTTTATACTTCCTGCTCAAACACTACTTCGGCAGCAAAACACCCGAGAATGAATGGTACACTTGGATTCATTCCATCATCAACATCACAATTCATAAACAGTCAAATAAGATTTGACTATTCACTTCGAGATAACTACATAAATTTTGTTTCCACTTAGTTTACACTTCGTGCTCAAACACTATTTCGGTAGCAAAACTATAGAGAATCATGGGTACACTAGGATTCATTTCATCATCAACATCACCATTCATAAGGAGTCAACCAAGATACGACTATTAACTTCGAGATAACTACATAAATTTTGTATCCACTTAGTTTACAATTCGTGCTCAAACACTACTTCGGTAGCAAAACTCTCGAGAATCAAGGGTACACTTGGATTCATTCCATCATCAACATCACCATTCATAAGGAGTCAACAAAGATTCGACTATTCACTTCGAGATAACTACATAAATTGTGTATCCACATAGTTTACACTACGTGCTCGAACACAACTTCGGTAGCATAACTCCCGAGAATCAAGGGTACACTTCGATCCATTCCATCATCAACATCATCATTCATAAACAGTCAACCAAGATTCGACTATTAACTTCGAGATAACTACATAAATTACGTATCCACTTAGTTTATACTTCGTGCTCAAACACTACTTTGGTAGCAAAACTCCCGAGAATCAATGGTACACTCGGATTCATTCCAACATCAACTTCTCCGTTCATACATAGTCAACCAAGATTCGACTATTAACTTCGAGATAACTACATAAATTGGCTATCCACTTAGTTTACACTTCGTGCTCGAACACTACTTCGGTAGCAAAACTCTCGAGAATCAAGGGTACACTTGGATTCATTCCATCATCAACATCACCATTCATAAGGAGTCAACAAAGATTCGACTATTCACTTCGAGATAACTACATAAATTGTGTATCCACATAGTTTACACTACGTGCTCGAACACAACTTCGGTAGCATAACTCCCGAGAATCAAGGGTACACTTCGATTCATTCCATCATCAACATCATCATTCATAAACAGTCAACCAAGATTCGACTATTAACTTCGAGATAACTACATAAATTACGTCTCGACTTAGTTTACACTTCGTTCTCAAACACTACTTCGGTAGCAAAACACTCGAGAATCAAGGGTACACTTGGACTCATTTCATCATAAACATCACCATTCATAAACAGTCAACCAAGATTCGACTATTAACTTCGAGATAACTACATAAATTTTGTATCCACATAGTTTATACTTCGTGCTCAAACACTACTTCGGTAGCAAAACTCCTGAGAATCAATGGTACACTCGGATTCATTCCAACATCAACTTCTCCATTCATACATAGTCAACCAAGATTCGACTATTAACTTCGAGATAACTACATAAATTTTGTATCCACTTAGTTTACAATTCGTGCTCAAACACTACTTCGGTAGCAAAACTCTCGAAAATCAAGGGTACACTTGGATTCATTCCATCATCAACATCACCATTCATAAGGAGTCAACAAAGATTCGACTATTCACTTCGAGATAACTACATAAATTGTGTATCCACATAGTTTACACTACGTGCTCGAACACAACTTCGGTAGCATAACTCCCGAGAATCAAGGGTACACTTCGATTCATTCCATCATCAACATCATCATTCATAAACAGTCAACCAAGATTCGACTATTAACTTCGAGATAACTACATAAATTACGTCTCGACTTAGTTTACACTTCGTTCTCAAACACTACTTCGGTAGCAAAACACTCGAAAATCAAGGGTACACTTGGACTCATTTCATCATAAACATCACCATTCATAAACAGTCAACCAAGATTCGACTATTAACTTCGAGATAACTACATAAATTTTGTATCCACATAGTTTATACTTCGTGCTCAAACACTACTTCGGTAGCAAAACTCCCGAGAATCAATGGTACACTCGGATTCATTCCAACATCAACTTCTCCATTCATACATAGTCAACCAGATTCGACTATTAACTTCGAGATAACTACATAAATTGGCTATCCACTTAGTTTACACTTCGTGCTCGAACACTACTTCGGTAGCAAAACTCTCGAGAATCAAGGGGTACACTTGGATTCATTCCATCAT
>NW_024427281.1:0-36362 GCF_000231095.2 Oryza brachyantha
TTAACTTCGAGATAAACTACATAAATTGTCTATCCACTTAGTTTACCACTTCGTGCTCGAACACAACTTCGGGAGCAAAAACTCCCTAGAATGAAGCGTACACTTGGATTCATTCCATCATCAATATCACCAGTCATAAACAGTCAACCAAGATTCGACTATTAACTTCGAGATAACTACATAAATTGTCTATGCACACTTCGTGCTCGAACACAACATTGGTAGCAAAACCCCCGAGAATCAAGGGTACACTTGGATTCATTACATCATCAACTTCACCATTTATACAAAGTCAACCAAGAATCGACTATTAACTTCGAGGTAACTACAAAAATTGTGTATCCACTTAGTTTACACTTCGTGCTCGAACACAACTTCGGTAGCAAAACTCCTGAGAATCAAGGGTAAATTTGGATTCATTCCATCATCAACTTCACCATTTATACAAAGTCATCCAAGAATCGACTATTAACTTCGAGGTAACTACAAAAATTGTGTATCCACTTAGTTTACACTTCGTGCTCGAAGACAACTTCGGTAGCAAAACTCCTGAGAATCAAGGGTAAACTCGGATTCATTCCATCATCAACTTCACCATTTATACAAAGTCATCCACGATTCGACAATTAACTTCGAGATAACTACATAAATTGTCTATGCACTTAGTTTACACTTCGTGCTCGAACACAACTTTGGTAAAAAAACCGCCGAGAATCAAGGGTACACTTGGATTCGTTCCATCATCAACTTCACCATTTATACAAAGTCATCCAAGAATCGACTATTAACTTCGACGTAACTACAAAAATTGTGTATCCACTTAGTTTACACTTCGTGCTCTAACACAACTTCTGTAGCAAAACTACGGAGAATCAAGGGTAAACTTGGATTCATTCCATCATCAACTTCACCATTTATACAAAGTCAACCAAGAATCGACTATTAACTTCGAGGTAACTACAAAAATTGTGTATCCACTTAGTTTACACTTCGTGCTCGAACACAACTTCGGTAGCAAAACTCCTGAGAATCAAGGGTAAACTTGGATTCATTCCATCATCAACTTCACCATTTATACAAAGTCAACCAAGAATCGACTATTAACATCGAGGTAACTACAAAAATTGTATATCCACTTAGTTTACACTTCGTGCTCGAACACAACTTCGGTAGCAAAACTCCTGAGAATCAAGGGTAAACTTGGATTCATTCCATCATCAACTTCACCATTTATACAAAGTTATCCAAGATTCGACAATTAACTTCGAGATAACTACATAAATTGTCTATGCACTTAGTTTACACTTCGTGCTCGATCACAACTTTGGTAGCAAAACCCCCGAGAATCAATGGTACACTTGGAGTCATTCCATCAACAACTTCACCATTTATACAAAGTCAACCAAGAATCGACTATTAACTTCGAGGTAACTACAAAAATTGTGTATCCACTTAGTTTACACTTCGTGCTCGAACACAACTTCGGTAGCAAAACTCCTGAGAATCAAGGGTAAACTTGGATTCATTCCATCATCAACTTCACCATTTATACAAAGTCATCCAAGATTCGACAATTAACTTCGAGATAACTACATAAATTGCCTATGCACTTAGTTTACACTTCGTGCTCGAACACAACTTTGGTAGCAAAACCCCCGAGAATCAAGGGTACACTTGGATTCATTCCATCATCAACTTCACCATTTATACAAAGTCAACCAAGAATCGACTAGTTAACTTCGAGGTAACTACAAAAATTGTGTATCCACTTAGTTTACACTTCGTGCTCGAACACAACATTCGGTAGCAAAACTCCTGAGAATCAAGGGTAAACTCGGATTCATTCCATCAGTCAACTTCACCATTTATACAAAGTCATCCAAGATTCGACAATTAACTTCGAGATAACTACATAAATTGTCTATGCACTTAGTTTACACTTCGTGCTCGATCACAACTTTGGTAGCAAAACCCCCGAGAATCAATGGTACACTTGGAGTCATTCCATCATCAACTTCACCATTTATACAAAGTCAACCAAGAATCGACTATTAACTTCGAGGTAACTACAAAAATTGTGTATCCACTTAGTTTACACTTCGTGCTCGAACACAACTTCGGTAGCAAAACTCCTGAGAATCAAGGGTAAACTTGGATTCATTCCATCATCAACTTCACCATTTATACAAAGTCATCCAAGATTCGACAATTAACTTCGAGATAACTACATAAATTGCCTATGCACTTAGTTTACACTTCGTGCTCGAACACAACTTTGGTAGCAAAACCCCCGAGAATCAAGGGTACACTTGGATTCATTCCATCATCAACTTCACCATTTATACAAAGTCATCCAAGAATCGACTATTAACTTCGAGGTAACTACAAAAATTGTGTATCCACTTAGTTTACACTTCGTGCTCTAACACAACTTCGGTAGCAAAACTACGGAGAATCAAGGGTAAACTTGGATTCATTCCATCATCAACTTCACCATTTATACAAAGTCATCCAAGAATCGACTATTAACTTCGAGGTAACTACAAAAATTGTGTATCCACTTAGTTTACACTTCGTGCTCTAACACAACTTCTGTAGCAAAACTACGGAGAATCAAGGGTAAACTTGGATTCATTCCATCATCAACTTCACCATTTATACAAAGTCAACCAAGAATCGACTATTAACTTCGAGGTAACTACAAAAATTATGTATCCACTTAGTTTACACTTCGTGCTCGAACACAACTTCGGTAGCAAAACTCCTGAGAATCAAGGGTAAACTTGGATTCATTCCATCATCAACTTCACCATTTATACAAAGTCATCCAAGAATCGACTATTAACTTCGAGGTAACTACAAAAATTGTGTATCCACTTAGTTTACACTTCGTGCTCGAACACAACTTCGGTAGCAAAACTCCTGAGAATCAAGGGTATACTCGGATTCATTCCATCATCAACTTCACCATTTATACAAAGTCATCCAAGATTCGACAATTAACTTCGAGATAACTACATAAATTGTCTATCCACTTAGTTTACACTTCGTGCTCGAACACAACTTCGGTAGCAAAAACTCCCTAGAATGAAGCGTACACTTGGATTCATTCCATCATCAATATCACCAGTCATAAACAGTCAACCAAGATTCGACTATTAACTTCGAGATAACTACATAAATTGTCTATGCACACTTCGTGCTCGAACACAACATTGGTAGCAAAACCCCCGAGAATCAAGGGTACACTTGGATTCATTACATCATCAACTTCACCATTTATACAAAGTCAACCAAGAATCGACTATTAACTTCGAGGTAACTACAAAAATTGTGTATCCACTTAGTTTACACTTCGTGCTCGAACACAACTTCGGTAGCAAAACTCCTGAGAATCAAGGGTAAATTTGGATTCATTCCATCATCAACTTCACCATTTATACAAAGTCATCCAAGAATCGACTATTAACTTCGAGGTAACTACAAAAATTGTGTATCCACTTAGTTTACACTTCGTGCTCGAAGACAACTTCGGTAGCAAAACTCCTGAGAATCAAGGGTAAACTCGGATTCATTCCATCATCAACTTCACCATTTATACAAAGTCATCCACGATTCGACAATTAACTTCGAGATAACTACATAAATTGTCTATGCACTTAGTTTACACTTCGTGCTCGAACACAACTTTGGTAACAAAACCCCCGAGAATCAAGGGTACACTTGGATTCGTTCCATCATCAACTTCACCATTTATACAAAGTCATCCAAGAATCGACTATTAACTTCGAGGTAACTACAAAAATTGTGTATCCACTTAGTTTACACTTCGTGCTCTAACACAACTTCTGTAGCAAAACTACGGAGAATCAAGGGTAAACTTGGATTCATTCCATCATCAACTTCACCATTTATACAAAGTCAACCAAGAATCGACTATTAACTTCGAGGTAACTACAAAAATTGTGTATCCACTTAGTTTACACTTCGTGCTCGAACACAACTTCGGTAGCAAAACTCCCGAGAATCAAGGGTACACTTGGATTCATTCCATCATCAACTTCACCATTTATACAAAGTCATCCAAGATTCGACAATTAACTTCGAGATAACTACATAAATTGCCTATGCACTTAGTTTACACTTCGTGCTCGAACACAACTTTGGTAGCAAAACCCCCGAGAATCAAGGGTACACTTGGATTCATTCCATCATCAACTTCACCATTTATACAAAGTCAACCAAGAATCGACTGTTAACTTCGAGGTAACTACAAAAATTGTGTATCCACTTAGTTTACACTTCGTGCTCGAACACAACATCGGTAGCAAAACTCCTGAGAATCAAGGGTAAACTCGGATTCATTCCATCGTCAACTTCACCATTTATACAAAGTCATCCAAGATTCGACAATTAACTTCGAGATAACTACATAAATTGTCTATGCACTTAGTTTACACTTCGTGCTCGATCACAACTTTGGTAGCAAAACCCCCGAGAATCAATGGTACACTTGGAGTCATTCCATCATCAACTTCACCATTTATACAAAGTCAACCAAGAATCGACTATTAACTTCGAGGTAACTACAAAAATTGTGTATCCACTTAGTTTACACTTCGTGCTCGAACACAACTTCGGTAGCAAAACTCCTGAGAATCAAGGGTAAACTTGGATTCATTCCATCATCAACTTCACCATTTATACAAAGTCATCCAAGATTCGACAATTAACTTCGAGATAACTACATAAATTGCCTATGCACTTAGTTTACACTTCGTGCTCGAACAGAACTTTGGTAGCAAAACCCCCGAGAATCAAGGGTACACTTGGATTCATTCCATCATCAACTTCACCATTTATACAAAGTCATCCAAGAATCGACTATTAACTTCGAGGTAACTACAAAAATTGTGTATCCACTTAGTTTACACTTCGTGCTCTAACACAACTTCGGTAGCAAAACTAAGGAGAATTAAGGGTAAACTTGGATTCATTCCATCATCAACTTCACCATTTATACAAAGTCATCCAAGAATCGACTATTAACTTCGAGGTAACTACAAAAATTGTGTATCCACTTAGTTTACACTTCGTGCTCTAACACAACTTCTGTAGCAAAACTACGGAGAATCAAGGGTAAACTTGGATTCATTCCATCATCAACTTCACCATTTATACAAAGTCAACCAAGAATCGACTATTAACTTCGAGGTAACTACAAAAATTATGTATCCACTTAGTTTACACTTCGTGCTCGAACACAACTTCGGTAGAAAAACTCCTGAGAATCAAGGGTAAACTTGGATTCATTCCATCATCAACTTCACCATTTATACAAAGTCATCCAAGAATCGACTATTAACTTCGAGGTAACTACAAAAATTGTGTATCCACTTAGTTTACACTTCGTGCTCGAACACAACTTCGGTAGCAAAACTCCTGAGAATCAAGGGTATACTCGGATTCATTCCATCATCAACTTCACCATTTATACAAAGTCATCCACGATTCGACAATTAACTTCGAGATAACTACATAAATTGTCTATCCACTTAGTTTACACTTCGTGCTCGAACACAACTTCGGTAGCAAAAACTCCCTAGAATGAAGCGTACACTTGGATTCATTCCATCATCAATATCACCAGTCATAAACAGTCAACCAAGATTCGACTATTAACTTCGAGATAACTACATAAATTGTCTATGCACACTTCGTGCTCGAACACAACATTGGTAGCAAAACCCCCGAGAATCAAGGGTACACTTGGATTCATTACATCATCAACTTCACCATTTATACAAAGTCAACCAAGAATCGACTATTAACTTCGAGGTAACTACAAAAATTGTGTATCCACTTAGTTTACACTTCGTGCTCGAACACAACTTCGGTAGCAAAACTCCTGAGAATCAAGGGTAAACTTTGGATTCATTCCATCATCAACTTCACCATTTATACAAAGTCATCCAAGAATCGACTATTAACTTCGAGGTAACTACAAAAATTGTGTATCCACTTAGTTTACACTTCGTGCTCGAAGACAACTTCGGTAGCAAAACTCCTGAGAATCAAGGGTAAACTCGGATTCATTCCATCATCAACTTCACCATTTATACAAAGTCATCCACGATTCGACAATTAACTTCGAGATAACTACATAAATTGTCTATGCACTTAGTTTACACTTCGTGCTCGAACACAACTTTGGTAACAAAACCCCCGAGAATCAAGGGTACACTTGGATTCGTTCCATCATCAACTTCACCATTTATACAAAGTCATCCAAGAATCGACTATTAACTTCGAGGTAACTACAAAAATTGTGTATCCACTTAGTTTACACTTCGTGCTCTAACACAACTTCTGTAGCAAAACTACGGAGAATCAAGGGTAAACTTGGATTCATTCCATCATCAACTTCACCATTTATACAAAGTCAACCAAGAATCGACTATTAACTTCGAGGTAACTACAAAAATTGTGTATCCACTTAGTTTGCACTTCGTGCTCGAACACAACTTCGGTAGCAAAACTCCTGAGAATCAAGGGTAAACTTGGATTCATTCCATCATCAACTTCACCATTTATACAAAGTCAACCAAGAATCGACTATTAACATCGAGGTAACTACAAAAATTGTATATCCACTTAGTTTACACTTCGTGCTCGAACACAACTTCGGTAGCAAAACTCCTGAGAATCAAGGGTACACTTGGATTCATTCCATCATCAACTTCACCATTTATACAAAGTCATCCAAGATTCGACAATTAACTTCGAGATAACTACATAAATTGCCTATGCACTTAGTTTACACTTCGTGCTCGAACACAACTTTGGTAGCAAAACCCCCGAGAATCAAGGGTACACTTGGATTCATTCCATCATCAACTTCACCATTTATACAAAGTCATCCAAGAATCGACTATTAACTTCGAGGTAACTACAAAAATTGTGTATCCACTTAGTTTACACTTCGTGCTCTAACACAACTTCGGTAGCAAAACTAAGGAGAATCAAGGGTAAACTTGGATTCATTCCATCATCAACTTCACCATTTATACAAAGTCAACCAAGAATCGACTATTAACTTCGAGGTAACTACAAAAATTGTGTATCCACTTAGTTTACACTTCGTGCTCGAACACAACTTCGGTAGCAAAACTCCTGAGAATCAAGGGTAAACTTGGATTCATTCCATCATCAACTTCACCATTTATACAAAGTCATCCAAGATTCGACAATTAACTTCGAGATAACTACATAAATTGCCTATGCACTTAGTTTACACTTCGTGCTCGAACACAACTTTGGTAGCAAAACCCCTGAGAATCAAGGGTACACTTGGATTCATTCCATCATCAACTTCACCATTTATACAAAGTCATCCAAGAATCGACTATTAACTTCGAGGTAACTACAAAAATTGTGTATCCACTTAGTTTACACTTCGTGCTCGAACACAACTTCGGTAGCAAAACTCCGGAGAATCAACGGTAAACTTGGATTCGTTCCATCATCAACTTCACCATTTATACAAAGTCAACCAAGAATCGACTATTAACTTCGAGGTAATTACAAAAATTATGTATCCACTTAGTTTACACTTCGTGCTCGAACACAACTTCGGTAGAAAAACTCCTGAGAATCAAGGGTAAACTTGGATTCATTCCATCATCAACTTCACCATTTATACAAAGTCATCCAAGAATCGACTATTAACTTCGAGGTAACTACAAAAATTGTGTATCCACTTAGTTTACACTTCGTGCTCGAACACAACTTCGGTAGCAAAACTCCTGAGAATCAAGGGTATACTCGGATTCATTCCATCATCAACTTCACCATTGATACAAAGTCATCCACGATTCGACAATTAACTTCGAGATAACTACATAAATTTTCTATGCACATAGTTTACACTTCGTGCTCAAACACAACTTTGGTAACAAAACCCTCGAGAATCAAGGGTACACTTGGATTCGTTCCATCATCAACTTCACCATTTATACAAAGTCATCCAAGAATCGACTATTAACTTCGAGGTAACTACAAAAATTGTGTATCCACTTAGTTTACACTTCGTGCTCTAACACAACTTCGGTAGCAAAACTACGGAGAATCAAGGGTAAACTTGGATTCATTCCATCATCAACTTCACCATTTATACAAAGTCAACCAAGAATCGACTATTAACTTCGAGGTAACTACAAAAATTTTGTATCCACTTAGTTTACACTTCGTGCTCGAACACAACTTCGGTAGCAAAACTCCTAAGAATCAAGGGTAAACTTGGATTCATTCCATCATCAACTTCACCATTTATACAAAGTCATCCAAGATTCGACAATTAACTTCGAGATAACTACATAAATTGTCTATGCAGTTAGTTTACACTTCGTGCTCGAACACAACTTTGGTAACAAAACCCCCGAGAATCAAGGGTACACTTGGATTCGTTCCGTCATCAACTTCACCATTTATACAAAGTCATCCAAGAATGGACTATTAACTTCGAGGTAACTAACAAAAATTGTGTATCCACTTAGTTTACACTTCGTGCTCTAACACAACTTCGGTAGCAAAACTCCTAAGAATCAAGGGTAAACTTGGATTCATTCCATCATCAACTTCACCATTTATACAAAGTCATCCAAGATTCGACAATTAACTTCGAGATAACTACATAAATTGTCTATCCACTTAGTTTACACTTCGTGCTCGAACCCAACTTCGGTAGCAAAACTCCTGAGAATCAAGGGTAAACTTGGATTCATTCCATCATCAACTTCACCATTTATACAAAGTCATCCAAGATTCGACAATTAACTTCGAGATAACTACATAAATTGTCTATCCACTTAGTTTACACTTCGTGCTCGAACACAACTTCGGTAGCAAAAACTCCCTAGAATGAAGCGTACACTTGGATTCATTCCATCATCAATATCACCAGGTCATAAACAGTCAACCAAGATTCGACTATTAACTTCGAGATAACTACATAAATTTTCTATGCACTTAGTTTACACTTCGTGCTCGAACACAACATTGGTAACAAAACCCCCGAGAATCAAGGGTACACTTGGATTCATTCCATCATCAACTTCACCATTTATACAAAGTCATCCAAGAATCGACTATTAACTTCGAGGTAACTACAAAAATTGTGTATCCACTTAGTTTACACTGTGTGGTCGAACACAACTGTGGTAGCACAACTCCCGAGAATCAAGGGTACACTTGGATTCATTCCATCATCAACATCAGCATTCATAAACAGTTAACAAGGATTCGACTATTAACTTCGAGATAACTACATAAATTGTCTATCCACTTAGTTTACACTTCGTGCTCGAACACAACTTCGGTAGCAAAACTCCTGAGAATCAAGGGTAAACTTGGATTCATTCCATCATCAACTTCTCCATTTATACAAAGTCATCCAAGATTCGACAATTAACTTCCAGATAACTACATAAATTGTCTATCCACTTAGTTTACACTTCGTGCTCGAACACAACTTCGGTAGCAAAAACTCCCTAGAATGAAGCGTACACTTGGATTCATTCCATCATCAATATCACCGGTCATAAACAGTCAACCAAGATTCGACTATTAACTTCGAGATAACTACATAAATTTTCTATGCACTTAGTTTACACTTCGTGCTCGAACACAACATTGGTAGCAAAACCCCCGAGAAACAAGGGTACACTTGGATTCATTCCATCATCAACTTCACCATTTATACAAAGTCATCCAAGAATCGACTATTAACTTCGAGGTAACTACAAAAATTGTGTATCCACTTAGTTTACACTTCGTGCTCGAACACAACTTCGGTAGCAAAACTCCGGAGAATCAACGGTAAACTTGGATTCGTTCCATCATCAACTTCACCATTTATACAAAGTCAACCAGGAATCGACTATTAACTTCGAGGTAACTACAAAAATTGTGTATCCACATAGTTTACACTGTGTGGTCGAACACAACTGTGGTAGCACAACTCCCGAGAATCAAGGGTACACTTGGATTCATTCCATCATCAACATCAGCATTCATAAACAGTCAACAAGGATTCGACTATTAACTTCGAGATAACTACATAAATTGTCTATCCACTTAGTTTACACTTCGTGCTCGAACACAACTTCGGTAGCAAAACTCCTGAGAATCAAGGGTAAACTTGGATTCATTCCATCATCAACTTCTCCATTTATACAAAGTCATCCAAGATTCGACAATTAACTTCGACATAACTACATAAATTGTCTATCCACTTAGTTTACACTTCGTGCTCGAACACAACTTCGGTAGCAAAAACTCCCTAGAATGAAGCGTACACTTGGATTCATTCCATCATCAATATCACCGGTCATAAACAGTCAACCAAGATTCGACTATTAACTTCGAGATAACTACATAAATTTTCTATGCACTTAGTTTACACTTCGTGCTCGAACACAACATTGGTAGCAAAACCCCCGAGAATCAAGGGTACACTTGGATTCATTCCATCATCAACTTCACCATTTATACAAAGTCATCCAAGAATCGACTATTAACTTCGAGGTAACTACAAAAATTGTGTATCCACTTAGTTTACACTGTGTGGTCGAACACAACTGTGGTAGCACAACTCCCGAGAATCAAGGGTACACTTGGATTCATTCCATCATCAACATCAGCATTCATAAACAGTTAACAAGGATTCGACTATTAACTTCGAGATAACTACATAAATTGTCTATCCACTTAGTTTACACTTCGTGCTCGAACACAACTTCGGTAGCAAAACTCCTGAGAATCAAGGGTAAACTTGGATTCATTCCATCATCAACTTCTCCATTTATACAAAGTCATCCAAGATTCGACAATTAACTTCGAGATAACTACATAAATTGTCTATCCACTTAGTTTACACTTCGTGCTCGAACACAACTTCGGTAGCAAAAACTCCCTAGAATGAAGCGTACACTTGGATTCATTCCATCATCAATATCACCGGTCATAAACAGTCAACCAAGATTCGACTATTAACTTCGAGATAACTACATAAATTTTCTATGCACTTAGTTTACACTTCGTGCTCGAACACAACATTGGTAGCAAAACCCCCGAGAAACAAGGGTACACTTGGATTCATTCCATCATCAACTTCACCATTTATACAAAGTCATCCAAGAATCGACTATTAACTTCGAGGTAACTACAAAAATTGTGTATCCACTTAGTTTACACTTCGTGCTCGAACACAACTTCGGTAGCAAAACTCCGGAGAATCAACGGTAAACTTGGATTCGTTCCATCATCAACTTCACCATTTATACAAAGTCAACCAGGAATCGACTATTAACTTCGAGGTAACTACAAAAATTGTGTATCCACTTAGTTTACACTGTGTGGTCGAACACAACTGTGGTAGCACAACTCCCGAGAATCAATGGTACACTTGGATTCATTCCATCATCAACATCAGCATTCATAAACAGTCAACAAGGATTCGACTATTAACTTCGAGATAACTACATAAATTGTCTATCCACTTAGTTTACACTTCGTGCTCGAACACAACTTCGGTAGCAAAACTCCTGAGAATCAAGGGTAAACTTGGATTCATTCCATCATCAACTTCTCCATTTATACAAAGTCATCCAAGATTCGACAATTAACTTCGAGATAACTACATAAATTGTCTATCCACTTAGTTTACACTTCGTGCTCGAACACAACTTCGGTAGCAAAAACTCCCTAGAATGAAGCGTACACTTGGATTCATTCCATCATCAATATCACCGGTCATAAACAGTCAACCAAGATTCGACTATTAACTTCGAGATAACTACATAAATTTTCTATGCACTTAGTTTACACTTCGTGCTCGAACACAACATTGGTAGCAAAACCCCCGAGAATCAAGGGTACACTTGGATTCATTCCATCATCAACTTCACCATTTATACAAAGTCATCCAAGAATCGACTATTAACTTCGAGGTAACTACAAAAATTGTGTATCCACTTAGTTTACACTTCGTGCTCGAACACAACTTCGGTAGCAAAACTCCGGAGAATCAACGGTAAACTTGGATTCGTTCCATCATCAACTTCACCATTTATACAAAGTCAACCAAGAATCGACTATTAACTTCGAGGTAACTACAAAAATTGTGTATCCACTTAGTTTACACTGTGTGGTCGAACACAACTGTGGTAGCACAACTCCCGAGAATCAAGGGTACACTTGGATTCATTCCATCATCAACATCAGCATTCATAAACAGTCAACAAGGATTCGACTATTAACTTCGAGATAACTACATAAATTGTCTATCCACTTAGTTTACACTTCGTGCTCGAACACAACTTCGGTAGCAAAACTCCTGAGAATCATGGGTAAACTTGGATTCATTCCATCATCAACTTCTCCATTTATACAAAGTCATCCAAGATTCGACAATTAACTTCGAGATAACTACATAAATTGTCTATCCACTTAGTTTACACTTCGTGCTCGAACACAACTTCGGTAGCAAAAACTCCCTAGAATGAAGCGTACACTTGGATTCATTCCATCATCAATATCACCGGTCATAAACAGTCAACCAAGATTCGACTATTAACTTCGAGATAACTACATAAATTTTCTATGCACTTAGTTTACACTTCGTGCTCGAACACAACATTGGTAGCAAAACCCCCGAGAATCAAGGGTACACTTGGATTCATTCCATCATCAACCTCACCATTTATACAAAGTCATCCAAGAATCGACTATTAACTTCGAGGTAACTACAAAAATTGTGTATCCACTTAGTTTACACTTCGTGCTCGAACACAACTTCGGTAGCAAAACTCCGGAGAATCAACGGTAAACTTGGATTCGTTCCATCATCAACTTCACCATTTATACAAAGTCAACCAAGAATCGACTATTAACTTCGAGGTAACTACAAAAATTGTGTATCCACTTAGTTTACACTTCGTGCTCGAAGACAACTTCGGTAGCAAAACTCCCGAGAATCAAGGGTAAACTCGGATTCATTCGATCATCAACTTCACCATTTATATAAAGTCATCCACGATTCGACAATTAACTTCGAGATAACTACATAAATTGTCTATGCACTTAGTTTACACTTCGTGCTCGAACACAACTTTGGTAACAAAACCCCCGAGAATCAAGGGTACACTTGGATTCGTTCCATCATCAACTTCACCATTTATACAAAGTCATCCAAGAATGGACTATTAACTTCGAGGTAACAACAAAAATTGTGTATCCACTTAGTTTACACTTCGTGCTCTAACACAACTTCGGTAGCAAAACTCCTAAGAATCAAGGGTAAACTTGGATTCATTCCATCATCAACTTCACCATTTATACAAAGTCATCCAAGATTCGACAATTAACTTCGAGATAACTACATAAATTGTCTATCCACTTAGTTTACACTTCGTGCTCGAACACAACTTCGGTAGCAAAACTCCTGAGAATCAAGGGTAAACTTGGATTCATTCCATCATCAACTTCTCCATTTATACAAAGTCATCCAAGATTCGACAATTAACTTCGAGATAACTACATAAATTGTCTATCCACTTAGTTTACACTTCGTGCTCGAACACAACTTCGGTAGCAAAAACTCCCTAGAATGAAGCGTACACTTGGATTCATTCCATCATCAATATCACCGGTCATAAACAGTCAACCAAGATTCGACTATTAACTTCGAGATAACTACATAAATTTTCTATGCACTTAGTTTACACTTCGTGCTCGAACACAACATTGGTAGCAAAACCCCCGAGAATCAAGGGTACACTTGGATTCATTCCATCATCAACTTCACCATTTATACAAAGTCATCCAAGAATCGACTATTAACTTCGAGGTAACTACAAAAATTGTGTATCCACTTAGTTTACACTTCGTGCTCGAACACAACTTCGGTAGCAAAACTCCGGAGAATCAACGGTAAACTTGGATTCGTTCCATCATCAACTTCACCATTTATACAAAGTCAACCAGGAATCGACTATTAACTTCGAGGTAACTACAAAAATTGTGTATCCACTTAGTTTACACTGTGTGGTCGAACACAACTGTGGTAGCACAACTCCCGAGAATCAAGGGTACACTTGGATTCATTCCATCATCAACATCAGCATTCATAAACAGTCAACAAGGATTCGACTATTAACTTCGAGATAACTACATAAATTGTCTATCCACTTAGTTTACACTTCGTGCTCGAACACAACTTCGGTAGCAAAACTCCTGAGAATCAAGGGTAAACTTGGATTCATTCCATCATCAACTTCTCCATTTATACAAAGTCATCCAAGATTCGACAATTAACTTCGAGATAACTACATAAATTGTCTATCCACTTAGTTTACACTTCGTGCTCGAACACAACTTCGGTAGCAAAAACTCCCTAGAATGAAGCGTACACTTGGATTCATTCCATCATCAATATCACCGGTCATAAACAGTCAACCAAGATTCGACTATTAACTTCGAGATAACTACATAAATTTTCTATGCACTTAGTTTACACTTCGTGCTCGAACACAACATTGGTAGCAAAACCCCCGAGAATCAAGGGTACACTTGGATTAATTCCATCATCAACTTCACCATTTATACAAAGTCATCCAAGAATCGACTATTAACTTCGAGGTAACTACAAAAATTGTGTATCCACTTAGTTTACACTTCGTGCTCGAACACAACTTCGGTAGCAAAACTCCGGAGAATCAACGGTAAACTTGGATTCGTTCCATCATCAACTTCACCATTTATACAAAGTCAACCAAGAATCGACTATTAACTTCGAGGTAACTACAAAAATTGTGTATCCACTTAGTTTACACTGTGTGGTCGAACACAACTGTGGTAGCACAACTCCCGAGAATCAAGGGTACACTTGGATTCATTCCATCATCAACATCAGCATTCATAAACAGTCAACAAGGATTCGACTATTAACTTCGAGATAACTACATAAATTGTCTATCCACTTAGTTTACACTTCGTGCTCGAACACAACTTCGGTAGCAAAACTCCTGAGAATCAAGGGTAAACTTGGATTCATTCCATCATCAACTTCTCCATTTATACAAAGTCATCCAAGATTCGACAATTAACTTCGAGATAACTACATAAATTGTCTATCCACTTAGTTTACACTTCGTGCTCGAACACAACTTCGGTAGCAAAAACTCCCTAGAATGAAGCGTACACTTGGATTCATTCCATCATCAATATCACCGGTCATAAACAGTCAACCAAGATTCGACTATTAACTTCGAGATAACTACATAAATTTTCTATGCACTTAGTTTACACTTCGTGCTCGAACACAACATTGGTAGCAAAACCCCCGAGAATCAAGGGTACACTTGGATTCATTCCATCATCAACTTCACCATTTATACAAAGTCATCCAAGAATCGACTATTAACTTCGAGGTAACTACAAAAATTGTGTATCCACTTAGTTTACACTTCGTGCTCGAACACAACTTCGGTAGCAAAACTCCGGAGAATCAACGGTAAACTTGGATTCGTTCCATCATCAACTTCACCATTTATACAAAGTCAACCAAGAATCGACTATTAACTTCGAGGTAACTACAAAAATTGTGTATCCACTTAGTTTACACTGTGTGGTCGAACACAACTGTGGTAGCACAACTCCCGAGAATCAAGGGTACACTTGGATTCATTCCATCATCAACATCAGCATTCATAAACAGTCAACAAGGATTCGACTATTAACTTCGAGATAACTACATAAATTGTCTATCCACTTAGTTTACACTTCGTGCTCGAACACAACTTCGGTAGCAAAACTCCTGAGAATCAAGGGTAAACTTGGATTCATTCCATCATCAACTTCTCCATTTATACAAAGTCATCCAAGATTCGACAATTAACTTCGAGATAACTACATAAATTGTCTATCCACTTAGTTTACACTTCGTGCTCGAACACAACTTCGGTAGCAAAAACTCCCTAGAATGAAGCGTACACTTGGATTCATTCCATCATCAATATCACCGGTCATAAACAGTCAACCAAGATTCGACTATTAACTTCGAGATAACTACATAAATTTTCTATGCACTTAGTTTACACTTCGTGCTCGAACACAACATTGGTAGCAAAAACCCCCGAGAATCAAGGGTACACTTGGATTCATTCCATCATCAACTTCTCCATTTATACAAAGTCATCCAAGATTCGACAATTAACTTCGAGATAACTACATAAATTTTCTATGCACTTAGTTTACACTTCGTGCTCGAACACAACTTCGGTAGCAAAAACTCCCTAGAATGAAGCGTACACTTGGATTCATTCCATCATCAATATCACCAGTCATAAACAGTCAACCAAGATTCGACTATTAACTTCGAGATAACTACATAAATTGTCTATGCACCTAGTTTACACTTCGTGCTCGAACACAACATTGGTAGCAAAACCCCCGAGAATCAAGGGTACACTTCGATTCATTCCATCATCAACTTCACCATTTATACAAAGTCAACCAAGAATCGACTATTAACTTCGAGGTAACTACAAAAATTGTGTATCCACTTAGTTTACACTTCGTGCTCGAACACAACTTCTGTAGCAAAACTCCTGAGAATCAAGGGTAAACTTGGATTCATTCCATCATCAACTTCGCCATTTATACAAAGTCATCCAAGATTCGACAATTAACTTCGAGATAACTACATAAATTGTCTATCCACTTAGTTTACACTTCGTGCTCGAACACAACTTCGGTAGCAAAACTCCTGAGAATCAAGGGTAAACTTGGATTCATTCCATCATCAACTTCACCATTTATACAAAGTCATCCAAGATTCGATAATTAACTTCGAGATAACTACATAAATTGTCTATCCACTTAGTTTACACTTCGTGCTCGAACACAACTTCGGTAGCAAAACTCCGGAGAATCAACGGTAAACTTGGATTCATTCCATCATCAACTTCTCCATTTATACAAAGTCATCCAAGATTCGACAATTAACTTGGAGGTAACTACAAAAATTGTGTATCCACTTAGTTTACACTTCGTGCTCGAACACAACTTCGGTAGCAAAACTCCTGAGAATCAAGGGTAAACTTGGATTCATTCCATCATCAACTTCTCCATTTATACAAAGTCATCCAAGATTCGACAATTAACTTCGAGGTAACTACAAAAATTGTGTATCCACTTAGTTTACACTTCGTGCTCGAACACAACTTCGGTAGCAAAACTCCGGAGAATCAACGGTAAACTTGGATTCGTTCCATCATCAACTTCACCATTTATACAAAGTCAACCAAGAATTGACTATTAACTTCGAGGTAACTACAAAAATTGTGTATCCACTTAGTTTACACTTCGTGCTCGAAGACAACTTCGGTAGCAAAACTCCCGAGAATCAAGGGTAAACTCGGATTCATTCCATCATCAACTTCACCATTTATACAAAGTCATCCAAGATTCGACAATTAACTTCGAGATAACTACATAAATTTTCTATGCACTTAGTTTACACTTCGTGCTCGAACACAACTTCGGTAGCAAAAACTCCCTAGAATGAAGCGTACACTTGGATTCATTCCATCATCAATATCACCAGTCATAAACAGTCAACCAAGATTCGACTATTAACTTCGAGATAACTACATAAATTGTCTATGCACCTAGTTTACACTTCGTGCTCGAACACAACATTGGTAGCAAAACCCCCGAGAATCAAGGGTACACTTCGATTCATTCCATCATCAACTTCACCATTTATACAAAGTCAACCAAGAATCGACTATTAACTTCGAGGTAACTACAAAAATTGTGTATCCACTTAGTTTACACTTCGTGCTCGAACACAACTTCTGTAGCAAAACTCCTGAGAATCAAGGGTAAACTTGGATTCATTCCATCATCAACTTCGCCATTTATACAAAGTCATCCAAGATTCGACAATTAACTTCGAGATAACTACATAAATTGTCTATCCACTTAGTTTACACTTCGTGCTCGAACACAACTTCGGTAGCAAAACTCCTGAGAATCAAGGGTAAACTTGGATTCATTCCATCATCAACTTCTCCATTTATACAAAGTCATCCAAGATTCGACAATTAACTTCGAGATAACTACATAAATTGTCTATCCACTTAGTTTACACTTCGTGCTCGAACACAACTTCGGTAGCAAAAACTCCCTAGAATGAAGCGTACACTTGGATTCATTCCATCATCAATATCACCGGTCATAAACAGTCAACCAAGATTCGACTATTAACTTCGAGATAACTACATAAATTTTCTATGCACTTAGTTTACACTTCGTGCTCGAACACAACATTGGTAGCAAAACCCCCGAGAATCAAGGGTACACTTGGATTCATTCCATCATCAACTTCACCATTTATACAAAGTCATCCAAGATTCGATAATTAACTTCGAGATAACTACATAAATTGTCTATCCACTTAGTTTACACTTCGTGCTCGAACACAACTTCGGTAGCAAAAACTCCCTAGAATGAAGCGTACACTTGGATTCATTCCATCATCAATATCACCGGTCAAAAACAGTCCACCAAGATTCGAGTATTAACTTCGAGAGAACTACATAAATTACGTACCCACTTAGTTTACACTTCGTGCTCGAACAGAACTTAGTTTAAACTAAGTCGATACGTAATTTATGTAGTTATCTCGAAGTTAATAGTCGAATCTTGGTGGACTGTTTATGAATGATGATACTCATGATGGAATGAATCGACGTGTACCCTTGATTCTCGGGAGTTATGCTACCGAAGTTGTGTTCGAGCACGTAGTGTAAACTAAGTGGATACACAATTTTTGTAGTTATCTCGAAGTTAATAGTCGAATCTTGGTTGACTTTGTATGAATGGAGAAGTTGATGATGGAATGAATCCAAGTGTACCATTCATTCTCGGGTGTTTTGCTACCGAAGTAGTGTTTGAGCAGGAAGTATAAACTAAGTGGATACAAAATATATGTAGTTATCTAGAAGTTAATAGTCGAATCTTGGTTGACTATTAATGAATGGTGATGTTGATGATGGAATGAATCCGAGTGTACCCTTGATTCTCGTGAGTTTTGCTACCGAAGTAGTGTTTGAGCACGAAGTGTAAACTAAGTGGATACAAAATTTATGTAGTTATCTCGAAGTTAATAGTCGAATCTTGGTTGACTATTTATGAATGATGATATTCATGATGGAATGAATCGAAGTGTACCCTTGATTCTCGGGAGTTATGCTACCGAAGTTGTGTTCGAGCACGTAGTGTAAACTATGTGGATACACAATTTATGTAGTTATCTCAAAGTGAATAGTCGAATCTTGGTTGACTCCTTATGAATGGTGATGTTGATGATGGAATGAATCCAAGTGTACCCTTGATTCTCGAGAGTTTTGCTACCGAAGTACTGTTTGAGCACGAAGTGTAAACTAACTGGATTCAAAATTTATATAGTTATCTCGAAGTTAATAGTCGAATCTTGGTTGACTGTTTATGAGTGGTGATGTTGATGATGGAATGAATCCAAGTGTACCTTTCATTCTCGAGTGTTTTGCTACCGAAGTAGTGTTTGAGCACGAAGTATAAACTATGTGGATACAAAATTTATGTAGTTATCTCGAAGTTAATAGTCAAATCATGGTTGACTCCTTATGAATGGTGATGTTGATGATGGAATGAATCCAAGTGTACCCTTGATTCTCGAGAGTTTTGCTACCGAAGTAGTGTTTGAGCACGAAGTATAAACTATGTGGATTCAAAATTTATGTAGTTATCTCGAAGTTAATAGTCAAATCTTGGTTGACTGTTTATGAATGGTGATGTTGATGATGGAATGAATCCAAGTGTACCCTTGATTCCCGTGAGTTTTGCTACCGAAGTAGTGTTTGAGAACGAAGTGTAAACTAAGTCGATACTTAATTTATGTAGTTATCTCGAAGTTAATAGTCGAATATTGGTGGACTGTTTATGAATGATGATACTCATGATGGAATGAATCGACGTGTACCCTTGATTCTCAGGAGTTATGCTACCGAAGTTGTGTTCGAGCACGTAGTGTAAACTATGTGGATACACAATTTATGTAGTTATCTCGAAGTGAATAGTCGAATCTTTGTTGACTCCTTATGAATGGTGATGTTGATGATGGAATGAATCCAAATGTACCCTTGATTCTCGAGAGTTTTGCTACCGAAGTAGTGTTTGAGCACGAATTGTAAACTAAGAGGATACAAAATTTATGTAGTTATCTCGAAGTTATTAGCCGTATCTTGGTTGACTCCTTATGAATGGTGATGTTGATGATGAAATGAATCCAAGTGTACCCTTGATTCTCGTGAGTTTTGCTACTGAAGTAGTGTTTGAGCACGAAGTGTAAACTAAGTCAATACGTAATTTATCTCGAAGTTCAAAGTCGAATCTTGGTTGACTGTTTATGAATGGTGATGTTGATGATGGAATGAATCCAAGTGTACCCTTGATTCTCGAGAGTTTTGCTACCGAAGTAGTGTTCGAGCACGAAGTGTCAACTAAGTGGATAGCCAATTTATGTAGTTATCTCGAAGTTAATAGTCGAATCTTGGTTGACTATGTACGAATGGAGAAGTTGATGTTGGAATGAATCCGAGTGTACCATTGATTCTCGGGAGTTTTGCTACCGAAGTAGTGTTTGAGCACGAAGTATAAACTATGTGGATACAAAATTTATGTAGTTATCTCGAAGTTAATAGTCGAATCTTGGTTGACTGTTTATGAATGGTGATGTTAATGATGAAATGAGTCCAAGTGTACCCTTGATTCTCGAGTGTTTTGCTACCGAAGTAGTGTTTGAGCACGAATTGTAAACTAAGTGGATACAAAATTTATGTAGTTATCTCGAAGTTAATAGTCGTATCTTGGTTGACTCCTTATGAATGGTGATGTTGATGATGAAATGAATCCAAGTGTACCCTTGATTCTCGATAGTTTTGCTACCGAAATAGTGTTTGAGCACGAAGTGTAAACTAAGTGGATACAAAATTTCTGTAGTTATCTCGAAGTGAATAGTCAAATCTTATTTGACTGTTTATGAATTGTGATGTTGATGATGGAATGAATCCAAGTGTACCATTCATTCTCGGGTCTTTTGCTGCCGAAGTAGTGTTTGAGCAGGAAGTATAAACTAAGTGGATACAAAATTTATGTAGTTATCTCGAGGTTAATAGTCGAATCTTGGTTGACTGTTAATGAATGGTGATGTTGATGATGGAATGAATCCAAGTGTACCCTTGATTCTCGTGAGTTTTGCTACCGAAGTAGTGTTGGAGCACGAAGTGTAAACTAAGTCAATACGTAAGTTATCTCGAAGTTCAAAGTCGAATCTTGGTTGACTGTTTATGAATGGTGATGTTGATGATGGAATGAATCCAAGTGTACCCTTGATTCTCGAGAGTTTTGCTACCGAAGTAGTGTTCGAGCACGAAGTGTAAACTAAGTGGATAGCCAATTTATGAAGTTATCTCGAAGTTAATAGTCGAATCTTGGTTGACTATGTATGAATGGAGAAGTTGATGTTGGAATGAATCCGAGTGTACCATTGATTCTCGGGAGTTTTGCTACCGAAGTAGTGTTTGAGCACGAAGTATAAACTATGTGGATACAAAATTTATGTAGTTATCTCGAAGTTAATAGTCGAATCTTGGTTGACTGTTTATCAATGGTGATGTTTATGATGAAATGAGTCCAAGTGTACCCTTGATTCTCGAGTGTTTTCCTACCGAAGTAGTGTTTGAGAACGAAGTGTAAACTAAGTCGAGACGTAATTTATGTAGTTATCTCGAAGTTAATAGTCGAATCTTGGTTGACTGTTTATGAATGATGATGTTGATGATGGAATGAATCGAAGTGTACCCTTGACTCTCGGGAGTTATGCTACCGAAGTTGTGTTCGAGCACGTAGTGTAAACTATGTGGATACACAATTTATGTAGTTATCTCGAAGTGAATAGTCGAATCTTTGTTGACTCCTTGTGAATGGTGATGTTGATGATGGAATGAATCCAAGTGTACCCTTGATTCTCGAGAGTTTTGCTACCGAAGTAGTGTTTGAGCACGAATTGTAAACTAAGTGGATACAAAATTTATGTAGTTATCTCGAAGTTAATAGTCGTATCTTGGTTGACTCCTTATGAATGGTGATGTTGATGATGAAATGAATCCAAGTGTACCCTTGATTCTCGATAGTTTTGCTACCGAAATAGTGTTTGAGCACGAAGTGTAAACTAAGTGGATACAAAATTTATGTAGTTACCTCGAAGTGAATAGTCAAATCTTATTTGACTGTTTATGAATTGTGATGTTGATGATGGAATGAATCCAAGTGTACCATTCATTCTCGGGTCTTTTGCTGCCGAAGTAGTGTTTGAGCAGGAAGTATAAACTAAGTGAATACGAAATTTATGTAGTTATCTCGACGTTAATAGTCGAATCTTGGTTGACTGTTAATGAATGGTGATGTTGATGATGGAATGAATCCAAGTGTACCCTTGATTCTCGTGAGTTTTGCTACCGAAGTAGTGTTGGAGCACGAAGTGTAAACTAAGTCAATACGTAAGTTATCTCGAAGTTCAAAGTCGAATCTTGGTTGACTGTTTATGAATGGTGATGTTGATGATGGAATGAATCCAAGTGTACCCTTGATTCTCGAGAGTTTTGCTACCGAAGTAGTGTTCGAGCACGAAGTGTAAACTAAGTGGATAGCCAATTTATGTAGTTATCTCGAAGTTAATAGTCGAATCTTGGTTGACTATGTATGAATGGAGAAGTTGATGTTGGAATGAATCCGAGTGTACCATTGATTCTCGGGAGTTTTGCTACCGAAGTAGTGTTTGAGCACGAAGTATAAACTATGTGGATACAAAATTTATGTAGTTATCTCGAAGTTAATAGTCGAATCTTGGTTGACTGTTTATCAATGGTGATGTTTATGATGAAATGAGTCCAAGTGTACCCTTGATTCTCGAGTGTTTTCCTACCGAAGTAGTGTTTGAGAACGAAGTGTAAACTAAGTCGAGACGTAATTTATGTAGTTATCTCGAAGTTAATAGTCGAATCTTGGTTGACTGTTTATGAATGATGATGTTGATGATGGAATGAATCGAAGTGTACCCTTGATTCTCGGGAGTTATGCTACCGAAGTTGTGTTCGAGCACGTAGTGTAAACTATGTGGATACACAATTTATGTAGTTATCTCGAAGTGAATAGTCGAATCTTTGTTGACTCCTTGTGAATGGTGATGTTGATGATGGAATGAATCCAAGTGTACCCTTGATTCTCGAGAGTTTTGCTACCGAAGTAGTGTTTGAGCACGAATTGTAAACTAAGTGGATACAAAATTTATGTAGTTATCTCGAAGTTAATAGTCGTATCTTGGTTGACTCCTTATGAATGGTGATGTTGATGATGAAATGAATCCAAGTGTACCCTTGATTCTCGATAGTTTTGCTACCGAAATAGTATTTGAGCACGAAGTGTAAACTAAGTGGATACAAAATTTATGTAGTTATCTCGAAGTGAATAGTCAAATCTTATTTGACTGTTTATGAATTGTGATGTTGATGATGGAATGAATCCAAGTGTACCATTCATTCTCGGGTCTTTTGCTGCCGAAGTAGTGTTTGAGCAGGAAGTATAAACTAAGTGGATACAAAATTTATGTAGTTATCTCGAAGTTAATAGTCGAATCTTGGTTGACTGTTAATGAATGGTGATGTTGATGATGGAATGAATCCAAGTGTACCCTTGATTCTCGTGAGTTTTGCTACCGAAGTAGTGTTGGAGCACGAAGTGTAAACTAAGTCAATACGTAAGTTATCTCGAAGTTCAAAGTCGAATCTTGGTTGACTGTTTATGAATGGTGATGTTGATGATGGAATGAATCCAAGTGTACCCTTGATTCTCGAGAGTTTTGCTACCGAAGTAGTGTTCGAGCACGAAGTGTAAACTAAGTGGATAGCCAATTTATGTAGTTATCTCGAAGTTAATAGTCGAATCTTGGTTGACTATGTATGAACGGAGAAGTTGATGTTGGAATGAATCCAAGTGTACCATTGATTTTCGGGAGTTTTGCTACCGAAGTAGTGTTTGAGCACGAAGTATAAACTAAGTGGATACGTAGTTTATGTAGTTATCTCGAAGTTAATAGTCGAATCTTGGTGGACAGTTTATGAATGATGATACTCATGATGGAATGAATCGACGTGTACCCTTGATTCTCGGGAGTTATGCTACCGAAGTTGTGTTCGAGCACGTAGTGTAAACTAAGTGGATACACAATTTATGTAGTTATCTCGAAGTTAATAGTCGAATCTTGGTTGACTTTGTATGAATGGAGAAGTTGATGATGGAATGAATCCAAGCGTACCATTCATTCTCGGGTGTTTTGCTACCGAAGTAGTGTTTGAGAAGGAAGTATAAACTAAGTGGATACAAAATTTATGAAGTTATCTCGAAGTTAATAGTCGAATCTTGGTTGACTGTTAATGAATGGTGATGTTGATGATGGAATGAATCCAAGTGTACCCTTGATTCTCGTGAGTTTTGCTACCGAAGTAGTGTTTGAGCACGAAGTGTAAACTAAGTCGATACGTAATTTATGTAGTTATCTCGAAGTTAATAGTCGAATCTTGGTTGACTGGTTATGAATGATGATGTTGATGATGGAATGAATCGAAGTGTACCCTTGATTCTCGGGAGTTATGCTACCGAAGTTGTGTTCGAGCACGTAGTGTAAACTATGTGGATACACAATTTATGTAGTTATCTCGAAGTGAATAGTCGAATCTTGGTTGACTCCTTATGAATGGTGATGTTGATGATGGAATGAATCCAAGTGTACCCTTGATTCTCGAGAGTTTTGCTACCGAAGTAGTGTTTGAGCACGAAGTGTAAACTAACTGGATACAAAATTTATGTAGTTATCTCGAAGTTAATAGTCGAATCTTGGTTGACTGTTTATGAGTGGTGATGTTGATGATGGAATGAATCCAAGTGTACCTTTCATTCTCGAGTGTTTTGCTACCGAAGTAGTGTTTGAGCACGAAGTATAAACTATGTGGATACAAAATTTATGTAGTTATCTCAAAGTTAATAGTCAAATCTTGGTTGACTCCTTATGAATGGTGATGTTGATGATGGAATGAATCCAAGTGTACCATTCATTCTCGGGTGTTTTGCTACCGAAGTAGTGTTTGAGCAGGAAGTATAAACTAAGTGGATACAAAATTTATGTAGTTATCTCGAAGTTAATAGTCGAATCTTGGTTGACTGTTTATGAATGGTGATGTTGATGATGGAATGAATCCAAGTGTACCCTTGATTCCCGTGAGTTTTGCTACCAAAGTAGTGTTTGAGCACGAAGTGTAAACTAAGTCGATACGTAATTTATGTTGTTATCTCGAAGTTAAAAGTCGAATCTTGGTTGACTGTTTATGAATAAGCATATTCATGATGGAATGAATCGAACTGTACCCTGGATTCTCGGGAGATATGCTACCAAAGTTGTGTTCGAGCACGTAGTGTAAACTATGTGGACACACAATTTATGTAGTTATCTCGGAGTTAATAGTCGAATCGTGGTTGACTGTTTATTAATGGTGATGTTGATGATGGAATGAATCCAAGTGTACCCTTGATTCTCGGGGATTTTGCTACCAAAGTTGTGTTCGAGCACGAAGTGTAAACTAAGTGGATAGACAATTTATGTAGTTATCTCGAAGTTAATTGTCGAATCCTCGATGACTTTGTCTAAATGGTGAAGTTGATGATGGATTGAATCCATGTTTACCCTTTGATTCTCGGGAGTTTTGCTACCGATGTTATGTTCGAGCACGAAGTAAACTAAGTGGATACGTAATTTTTGTAGTTATCTCAAAGTTAATAATCGAATCTTTGTTGACTGTTTATGAATGATGATGTTGATGATGGAATGAATCGAAGTGTACCCTTGATTCTCGGGAGTTATGCTACCGAAGTTGTGTTCGAGCACGTAGTGTAAACTATGTGGATACACAATTTATGTAGTTATCTCGAAGTGAATAGTCGAATCTTGGTTGACTCCTTATGAATGGTGATGTTGATGATGGAATGAATCCAAGTGTACCCTTGATTCTCGAGAGTTTTGCTACCGAAGTAGTGTTTGAGCACGAAGTGTAAACTAACTGGATACAAAATTTATGTAGTTATCTCGAAGTTAATAGTCGAATCTTGGTTGACTGTTTATGAGTGGTGATGTTGATGATGGAATGAATCCAAGTGTACCTTTCATTCTCGAGTGTTTTGCTACCGAAGTAGTGTTTGAGCACGAAGTATAAACTATGTGGATACAAAATTTATGTAGTTATCTCGAAGTTAATAGTCAAATCTTGGTTGACTCCTTATGAATGGTGATGTTGATGATGGAATGAATCCAAGTGTACCCTTGATTCTCTTGTTTTGCTACCGAAGTAGTGTTTGAGCACGAAGTGTAAACTATGTGGATACAAAATTTATGTAGTTATCTCGAAGTTAATAGTCAAATCTTGGTTGACTGTTTATGAATGGTGATGTTGATGATGGAATGAATCCAAGTGTACCCTTGATTCCCGTGAGTTTTGCTACCGAAGTAGTGTTTGAGAACGAAGTGTAAACTAAGTCGATACGTAATTTATGTAGTTGTCTCGAAGTTAATAGTCGAATCTTGGTGGACTGTTTATGAATGATGATACTCATGATGGAATGAATCGACGTGTACCCTTGATTCTCGGGAGTTATGCTACCGAAGTTGTGTTCTAGCACGTAGTGTAAACTAAGTGGATACACAATTTATGTAGTTATCTCGAAGTTAATAGTCGAATCTTGGTTGACTGTTTATGAATGGTGATGTTGGTGATGGAATGAATCCAAGTGTACCCTTGATTCTCGTGAGTTTTGCTACCGAAGTAGTGTTTGAGCACGAAGTGTAAACTAAGTGGATACAAAATTTATGTAGTTATCTCGAAGTTAATAGTCGAATCTTGGTGGACTGTTTATGAATGATAATATTCACGATGGAATGAATCGACGTGTACCCTTGATTCTCGGGAGTTATGCCACCGATGTTGTGTTCGAGCACGTAGTGTAAACTATGTGGATAGACAATTTATGTAGTTATCTCGAAGATAATAGTCGAATCTTGGTTGACTTTGTATGAATGGAGAAGTTGATGATGGAATGAATCCAAGTGTACCATTCATTCTCGGGTCTTTTGCTACCGAAGAAGTGTTTGAGCAGGAAGTATAAACTAAGTGGATACAAAATTTATGTAGTTATCTCGAAGTTAATAGTCGAATCTTGGTTGACTGTTTATGAATGGTGATGTTGATGATGGAATGAATCCAAGTGTACCCTTGATTCCTGTGAGTTTTGCTACCGAAGTAGTGTTTGAGAACGAAGTGTAAACTAAGTCGATACGTAATTTATGTAGTTGTATCGAAGTTAATAGTCGAATCTTGGTGGACTGTTTATGAATGATGATACTCATGATGGAATGAATCGACGTGTACCCTTGATTCTCGGGAGTTATGCTACCGAAGTTGTGTTCTAGCACGTAGTGTAAACTAAGTGGATACACAATTTATGTAGTTATCTCGAAGTTAATAGTCGAATCTTGGTGGACTGTTTATGAATGATGATA
Source organism: Oryza brachyantha (assembly GCF_000231095.2). Taxonomy (NCBI): domain Eukaryota; kingdom Viridiplantae; phylum Streptophyta; class Magnoliopsida; order Poales; family Poaceae; genus Oryza; species Oryza brachyantha. The sequence continues at coordinate 27,767 of NW_024427281.1, forward strand.
CTCATGATGGAATGAATCGACGTGTACCCTTGATTCTCGGGAGTTATGCTACCGAAGTTGTGTTCTAGCACGTAGTGTAAACTAAGTGGATACACAATTTATGTAGTTATCTCGAAGTTAATAGTCGAAATCTTGGTTGACTGTTTATGAATGGTGATGTTGATGATGGAATGAATCCAAGTGTACCCTTGATTCCCGTGAGTTTTGCTACCAAAGTAGTGTTTGAGCACGAAGTGTAAACTAAGTCGATACGTAATTTATGTAGTTATCTCGAAGTTAAAAGTCGAATCTTGGTTGACTGTTTATGAATAAGCATATTCATGATGGAATGAATCGAACTGTACCCTGGATTCTCGGGAGATATGCTACCAAAGTTATGTTCGAGCACATAGTGTAAACTATGTGGACACACAATTTATGTAGTTATCTCGGAGTTAATAGTCGAATCGTGGTTGACTGTTTATGAATGGTGATGTTGATGATGGAATGAATCCAAGTGTACCCTTGATTCTCGGGGATTTTGCTACCAAAGTTGTGTTCGAGCACGAAGTGTAAACTAAGTGGATAGACAATTTATGTAGTTATCTCGAAGTTAATTGTCGAATCCTCGATGACTTTGTATAAATGGTGAAGTTGATGATGGATTGAATCCATGTTTACCCTTTGATTCTCGGGAGTTTTGCTACCGATGTTATGTTCGAGCACGAAGTAAACTAAGTGGATACGTAATTTTTGTAGTTATCTCAAAGTTAATAATCGAATCTTTGTTGACTGTTTATGAATGATGATGTTGATGATGGAATGAATCGAAGTGTACCCTTGATTCTCGGGAGTTATGCTACCGAAGTTGTGTTCGAGCACGTAGTGTAAACTATGTGGATACACAATTTATGCAGTTATCTCGAAGTGAATAGTCGAATCTTGGTTGACTCCTTATGAATGGTGATGTTGATGATGGAATGAATCCAAGTGTACCCTTGATTCTCGAGAGTTTTGCTACCGAAGTAGTGTTTGAGCACGAAGTGTAAACTAAGTGGATACAAAATTTATGTAGTTATCTCGAAGTTAATAGTCGTATCTTGGTGGACTGTTTATGAATGGTGATGTTGATGATGGAATGAATCCAAGTGTACCCTTGATTCCCGTGAGTTTTGCTACCGAAGTAGTGTTTGAGAACGAAGTGTAAACTAAGTCGATACGTAATTTATGTAGTTGTCTCGAAGTTAATAGTCGAATCTTGGTGGACTGTTTATGAATGATGATGCTCATGATGGAATGAATCGACGTGTACCCTTGATTCTCGGGAGTTATGCTACCGAAGTTGTGTTCTAGCACGTAGTGTAAACTAAGTGGATACACAATTTATGTAGTTATCTCGAAGTTAATAGTCGAATCTTGGTTGACTGTTTATGAATGGTGATGTTGATGATGGAATGAATCCAAGTGTACCCTTGATTCCCGTGAGTTTTGCTACCAAAGTAGTGTTTGAGCACGAAGTGTAAACTAAGTCGATACGTAATTTATGTAGTTATCTCGAAGTTAATAGTCGAATCTTGGTGGACTGTTTATGAATGATGATGCTCATGATGGAATGAATCGACGTGTACCCTTGATTCTCGGGAGTTATGCTACCGAAGTTGTGTTCTAGCACGTAGTGTAAACTATGTGGATACACAATTTATGTAGTTATCTCGAAGTTAATAGTCGAATCTTGGTTGACTGTTTATGAATGGTGATGTTGATGATGGAATGAATCCAAGTGTACCCTTGATTCCCGTGAGTTTTGCTACCAAAGTAGTGTTTGAGCACGAAGTGTAAACTAAGTCGATACGTAATTTATGTAGTTATCTCGAAGTTAAAAGTCGAATCTTGGTTGACTGTTTATGAATAAGCATATTCATGATGGAATGAATCGAACTGTACCCTGGATTCTCGGGAGATATGCTACCAAAGTTGTGTTCGAGCACGTAGTGTAAACTATGTGGACACACAATTTATGTAGTTATCTCGGAGTTAATAGTCGAATCGTGGTTGACTGTTTATGAATGGTGATGTTGATGATGGAATGAATCCAAGTGTACCCTTGATTCTCGGGGATTTTGCTACCAAAGTTGTGTTCGAGCACGAAGTGTAAACTAAGTGGATAGACAATTTATGTAGTTATCTCGAAGTTAATTGTCGAATCCTCGATGACTTTGTATAAATGGTGAAGTTGACGATGGATTGAATCCATGTTTACCCTTTGATTCTCGGGAGTTTTGCTACCGATGTTATGTTCGAGCACGAAGTAAACTAAGTGGATACGTAATTTTTGTAGTTATTTCAAAGTTAATAATCGAATCTTTGTTGACTGTTTATGAATGATGATGTTGATGATGGAATGAATCGAAGTGTACCCTTGATTCTCGGGAGTTATGCTACCGAAGTTGTGTTCGAGCACGTAGTGTAAACTATGTGGATACACAATTTATGTAGTTATCTCGAAGTGAATAGTCGAATCTTGGTTGACTCCTTATGAATGGTGATGTTGATGATGGAATGAATCCAAGTGTACCCTTGATTCTCGAGAGTTTTGCTACCGAAGTAGTGTTTGAGCACGAAGTGTAAACTAACTGGATACAAAATTTATGTAGTTATCTCGAAGTTAATAGTCGAATCTTGGTTGACTCTTTATGAGTGGTGATGTTGATGATGGAATGAATCCAAGTGTACCTTTCATTCTCGAGTGTTTTGCTACCGAAGTACTGTTTGCGCACGAAGTATAAACTATGTGGATACAAAATTTATGTAGTTATCTCGAAGTTAATAGTCAAATCTTGGTTGACTCCTTATGAATGGTGATGTTGATGATGGAATGAATCCAAGTGTACCCTTGATTCTCTTGTTTTGCTACCGATGTAGTGTTTGAGCACGAAGTGTAAACTATGTGGATACAAAATTTATGTAGTTATCTCGAAGTTAATAGTCAAATCTTGGTTGACTGTTTATGAATGGTGATGTTGATGATGGAAATGAATCCAAGTGTACCCTTGATTCCCGTGAGTTTTGCTACCGAAGTAGTGTTTGAGAACGAAGTGTAAACTAAATCGATACGTAATTTATGTAGTTGTCTTGAAGTTAATAGTCGAATCTTGGTGGACTGTTTATGAATGATGATACTCATGATGGAATGAATCGACGTGTACCCTTGATTCTCGGGAGTTATGCTACCGAAGTTGTGTTCTAGCACGTAGTGTAAACTAAGTGGATACACAATTTATGTAGTTATCTCGAAGTTAATAGTCGAATCTTGGTTGACTGTTTATGAATGGTGATGTTGATGATGGAATGAATCCAAGTGTACCCTTGATTCTCGTGAGTTTTGCTACCGAAGTAGTGTTTGAGCACGAAGTGTAAACTAAGTGGATACAAAATTTATGTAGTTATCTCGAAGTTAATAGTCGAATCTTGGTGGACTGTTTATGAATGATAATATTCATGATGGAATGAATCGACGTGTACCCTTGATTCTCGGGAGTTATGCCACCGATGTTGTGTTCGAGCACGTAGTGTAAACTATGTGGATACACAATTTATGTAGTTATCTCGAAGATAATAGTCGAATCTTGGTTGACTTTGTATGAATGGAGAAGTTGATGATGGAATGAATCCAAGTGTACCATTCATTCTCGGGTGTTTTGCTACCGAAGAAGTGTTTGAGCAGGAAGTATAAACTAAGTGGATACAAAATTTATGTAGTTATCTCGAAGTTAATAGTCGAATCTTGGTTGACTGTTTATGAATGGTGATGTTGATGATGGAATGAATCCAAGTGTACCCTTGATTCCTGTGAGTTTTGTTACCGAAGTAGTGTTTGAGAACGAAGTGTAAACTAAGTCGATACGTAATTTATGTAGTTGTCTCGAAGTTAATAGTCGAATCTTGGTGGACTGTTTATGAATGATGATACTCATGATGGAATGAATCGACGTGTACCCTTGATTCTCGGGAGTTATGCTACCGAAGTTGTGTTCTAGCACGTAGTGTAAACTAAGTGGATACACAATTTATGTAGTTATCTCGAAGTTAATAGTCGAAATCTTGGTTGACTGTTTATGAATGGTGATGTTGATGATGGAATGAATCCAAGTGTACCCTTGATTCCTGTGAGTTTTGCTACCAAAGTAGTGTTTGAGCACGAAGTGTAAACTAACTCGATACGTAATTTATGTAGTTATCTCGAAGTTAAAAGTCGAATCTTGGTTGACTGTTTATGAAAAAGCATATTCATGATGGAATGAATCGAACTGTACCCTGGATTCTCGGGAGATATGCTACCAAAGTTATGTTCGAGCACGTAGTGTAAACTATGTGGACACACAATTTATGTAGTTATCTCGGAGTTAATAGTCGAATCGTGGTTGACTGTTTATGAATGGTGATGTTGATGATGGAATGAATCCAAGTGTACCCTTGATTCTCGGGGATTTTGCTACCAAAGTTGTGTTCGAGCACGAAGTGTAAACTAAGTGGATAGACAATTTATGTAGTTATCTCGAAGTTAATTGTCGAATCCTCGATGACTTTGTATAAATGGTGAAGTTGATGATGGATTGAATCCATGTTTACCCTTTGATTCTCGGGAGTTTTGCTACCGATGTTATGTTCGAGCACGAAGTAAACTAAGTGGATACGTAATTTTTGTAGTTATCTCAAAGTTAATAATCGAATCTTTGTTGACTGTTTATGAATGATGATGTTGATGATGGAATGAATCGAAGTGTACCCATGATTCTCGGGAGTTATGCTACCGAAGTTGTGTTCGAGCACGTAGTGTAAACTATGTGGATACACAATTTATGCAGTTATCTCGAAGTGAATAGTCGAATCTTGGTTGACTCCTTATGAATGGTGATGTTGATGATGGAATGAATCCAAGTGTACCCTTGATTCTCGAGAGTTTTGCTACCGAAGTAGTGTTTGAGCACGAAGTGTAAACTAAGTGGATACAAAATTTATGTAGTTATCTCGAAGTTAATAGTCGTATCTTGGTGGACTGTTTATGAATGGTGATGTTGATGATGGAATGAATCCAAGTGTACCCTTGATTCCCGTGAGTTTTGCTACCGAAGTAGTGTTTGAGAACGAAGTGTAAACTAAGTCGATACGTAATTTATGTAGTTGTCTCGAAGTTAATAGTCGAATCTTGGTGGACTGTTTATGAATGATGATGCTCATGATGGAATGAATCGACGTGTACCCTTGATTCTCGGGAGTTATGCTACCGAAGTTGTGTTCTAGCACGTAGTGTAAACTATGTGGATACACAATTTATGTAGTTATCTCGAAGTTAATAGTCGAATCTTGGTTGACTGTTTATGAATGGTGATGTTGATGATGGAATGAATCCAAGTGTACCCTTGATTCCCGTGAGTTTTGCTACCAAAGTAGTGTTTGAGCACGAAGTGTAAACTAAGTCGATACGTAATTTATGTAGTTATCTCGAAGTTAATAGTCGAATCTTGGTGGACTGTTTATGAATGATGATGCTCATGATGGAATGAATCGACGTGTACCCTTGATTCTCGGGAGTTATGCTACCGAAGTTGTGTTCTAGCACGTAGTGTAAACTATGTGGATACACAATTTATGTAGTTATCTCGAAGTTAATAGTCGAATCTTGGTTGACTGTTTATGAATGGTGATGTTGATGATGGAATGAATCCAAGTGTACCCTTGATTCCCGTGAGTTTTGCTACCAAAGTAGTGTTTGAGCACGAAGTGTAAACTAAGTCGATACGTAATTTATGTAGTTATCTCGAAGTTAAAAGTCGAATCTTGGTTGACTGTTTATGAATAAGCATATTCATGATGGAATGAATCGAACTGTAACCTGGATTCTCGGGAGATATGCTACCAAAGTTGTGTTCGAGCACGTAGTGTAAACTATGTGGACACACAATTTATATAGTTATCTCGGAGTTAATAGTCGAATCGTGGTTGACTGTTTATGAATGGTGATGTTGATGATGGAATGAATCCAAGTGTACCCTTGATTCTCGGGGATTTTGCTACCAAAGTTGTGTTCGAGCACGAAGTGTAAACTAAGTGGATAGACAATTTATGTAGTTATCTCGAAGTTAATTGTCGAATCCTCGATGACTTTGTATAAATGGTGAAGTTGATGATGGATTGAATCCACGTTTACCCTTTGATTCTCGGGAGTTTTGCTACCGATGTTATGTTCGAGCACGAAGTAAACTAAGTGGATACGTAATTTTTGTAGTTATCTCAATGTTAATAATCGAATCTTTGTTGACTGAATATGAATGGTGATGTTGATGATGGAATGAATCCAAGTGTACCCTTGATTCTCGAGAGTTTTGCTACCGAAGTAGTGTTTGAGCATGAATTATAAACTATGTGGATACAAAATTTATGTAGTTATCTCGAAGTTAATAGTCGAATCTTGGTTGACTGTTTATGAATGGTGATGTTGATGATGGAACGAAACCAAGTGTACCATTGATTCTCGTGAGTTTTGCTACCGATGTAGTATTTGAGCACGAAGTGTAAACTAAGTGGATACAAAATTTATGTAGTTATCTCGAAGTTAATAGTCGTATCTTGGTGGACTGTTTATGAATGATAATATTCATGATGGAATGAATCGACGTTTACCCTTGATTTTCGGGAGTTATGCTACCGAAGTAGTGTTCGAGCACGTAGTGTAAGCTATGTGGATACACAATTTATGTAGTTATATCGAAGTGAATAGTCGAATCTTGGTTGACTCCTTATGAATGGTGATGTTGACGATGGAATGAATCCAAGTGTACCCTTGATTCTCGAGAGTTTTGCTACCGAAGTAGTGTTTGAGCACGAAGTGTAAACTAACTGGATACAAAATTTATGTAGTTATCTTGAAGTTAATAGTCGAATATTGGCTGACTGTTTATGAGTGGTGATGTTGATGATGGAATGAATCCAAGTGTACCTTTCATTCTCGAGTGTTTTGCTACCGAAGTAGTCTTTGAGCACGAAGTATAAACTATGTGGATACAAAATTTATGTAATTATCTCGAAGTTAATAGTCAAATCATGGTTGACTCCTTATGAATGGTGATGTTGATGATGGAATGAATGCAAGTGTACCCTTGATTCTCGAGAGTTTTGCTACCGAAGTAGTGTTTGAGCACGAAGTATAAACTATGTGGATACAAAATTTATGTAGTTATCTCGAAGTTAAAAGTCAAATCTTGGTTGACTGTTTATGAATGGTGATGTTGATGATGGAATGAATCCAGGTGTACGCTTGATTCCCGTGAGTTTTGCTACCGAAGTAGTGTTTGAGAACGAAGTGTAAACTAAGTCGATACGTAATTTACGTAGTTATCTCGAAGTTAATAGTCGAATCTTGGTGGACTGTTTATGAATGATGATACTCATGATGGAATGAATCGACGTGTACCCTTGATTCTCAGGAGTTATGCTACCGAAGTTGTGTTCGAGCACGTAGTGTAAACTATGTGGATACACAATTTATGTAGTTATCTCGAAGTGAATAGTCGAATCTTTGTTGACTCCTTATGAATGGTGATGTTGATGATGGAATGAATCCAAGTGTACCCTTGATTCTCGAGAGTTTTGCTACCGAAGTAGTGTTTGAGCACGAATTGTAAACTAAGTGGATACAAAATTTATGTAGTTATCTCGAAGTTAATAGTCGAATCTTGGTTGACTCCTTATGAATGGTGATGTTGATGATGAAATGAATCCAAGTGTACCCTTGATTCTCGATAGTTTTGCTACCGAAGTAGTGTTTGAGCACGAAGTGTAAACTAAGTGGATACAAAATTTATGTAGTTATCTCGAAGTGAATAGTCGAATCTTGGATGACTGTTTATGAATTGTGATGTTGATGATGGAATGAATCCAAGTGTACCATTCATTCTCGGGTGTTTTGCTGCCGAAGTAGTGTTTGAGCACGAAGTGTAAACTAAGTCGATACGTAAGTTATCTCGAAGTTCAAAGTCGAATCTTGGTTGACTGTTTATCAATGGTGATGTTTATGATGGAATGAATCCAAGTGTACCCTTGATTCTCGAGAGTTTTGCTACCGAAGTAGTGTTCGAGCACGAAGTGTAAACTAAGTGGATAGCCAATTTATGTAGTTATCTCGAAGTTAATAGTCGAATCTTGGTTGACTATGTATGAACGGAGAAGTTGATGTTGGAATGAATCCGAGTGTACCATTGATTCTCGGGAGTTTTGCTACCGAAGTAGTGTTTGAGCACGAAGTATAAACTAAGTGGATACGTAATTTATGTAGTTATCTCGAAGTTAATAGTCGAATCTTGGTGGAGTGTTTATGAATGATGATACTCATGATGGAATGAATCGACGTGTACCCTTGATTCTCGGGAGTTATGCTACCGAAGTTGTGTTCGAGCACGTAGTGTAAACTAAGTGGATACACAATTTATGTAGTTATCTCGAAGTTAATAGTCGAATCTTGGTTGACTTTGTATGAATGGAGAAGTTGATGATGGAATGAATACAAGTGTACCATTCATTCTCGGGTGTTTTCCTACCGAAGTAGTGTTTGAGCAGGAAG
>NW_024427282.1:5000-12500 GCF_000231095.2 Oryza brachyantha
CGTGGGGAAGGGAGCTTCGAGGCGGCCGCCCGCGGCACGTCGGCCGGGGCGGCTTGTGTCACGCCCAGAAATTTACACCAAATTTCTGAACAATAGCATGTATTAAATCTCGGTCCAGGCATCAGCCCGAGTACACACTATGACAAATTAATACACAGTTCCACGGCTTAAAAACAAATAAAAACAATTATCTATCGAAATGCAGCGGAAAGAGGAAAACAAGACTAGACCATCTAATCTTCAGCTTCAGCTTGCGAAGACGGCTCCACACCACAGGCACTCTCGACGGCGGACTGAACCTTACTTCAACCTTCGGAACAACCTTCTTCTGACACCGGCTCTGGCGCTTGCTCTGGTGGGGGGAAAATTAAGCAAGGCTGAGTACAAACCACCGTACTCAACAAGTAACACCCAAGAGAGGGAGAATAATGAATGCAACAGGGTATCAAGGATAGGCTAAGGTTAACTTGCACAAAAGCTGCAGTAATTTAGCAAAACAGTAGATAAAATAGACTGAAATAAAAGTGAAGTAAACATTTAAAATAATCATCCACTGTCCAACGTTACACCACGTTGCAACAGGCCCAGACCGCTGTCGAACGTTACACCACGTAGCGACAGGGTCAACCCTCTGTCCAACGTTAAACCACGTTGCGACAGACCCAAACCACTGCCAACGTTACACCACATTGCGCAGGGTCAAACCAATTCCAAGATTAATAAAATTATTAAAGGGGTTCAACTAATCCCAGTGAGTCTGTCGGTTCGCCCAATAACCGCGGGCACGGCTATTCGAATAGTTTTACTCTGCAGAGGTGTACAACTTTACCCACAAGACATGGCTGCCAAGCATGTTACCATGCCCCAACGTATCACCACGATACCTCAGTACGGAAACCATGATAAGACCTTTCACCCAGCCCTCCCTAGACAATCGCACCACACTTCAGGTTTCACCCCCTCCTTTACACCAAGTCGGGCAGTCCCCTCTTGTGCCTTGGTAGATCCGGAAGCAGGAGAAGCTTTCGTTACACCACGATTGCCCGTCCATACTCCATCACGCCTACCCTTGCCTGGGTACGTCGAATAGGGACAAGCTAGATTACGAGTCTCACCGTTGCCCATTCTGGCTTGTGGTTAGTACGTGTAAGACCTTCAGGGTTTCCCGAGAACCGGTCCTTAACTGCCATGGGCACGACTCTCAAAACCATGCACCCACAGCCCACCATAAGCAATATTTTAGTTGTATTAAACCACATCGGGAAATGAATAATGATAACAACCATTGAAGGTGTACCAAAGTGCAACAATAATTAAATAATATTTGGTGAGCTAGTTGAACTAAGCATGGCTAAGCATTGACTAACCCTAATTCTAGTCAAATTAACCCTGGGATGACAATAATAAATGGGAATCAACGGATATAAAGGTAAATGCCCAATAGATAAATACAATAAATAGATTTGCATAAAACAATGCATGTTTGAATGTAAAAGCGGGGGATTTTATAATCATGGGTTCAATATGATCAAAGAAGGGTGCCACTTGCCTTGCTTAGACCCACGAGAAACTTCGGCGACGACTTCGGGAACGAACGGCGCTGCGACGGGGTCAAAACCTACGACAAACAAGGCAAAACAAACAAAACAGGCTAAAAAAAAACTACTGAAACAGAGAAAGAAACTATTTTTAATGGATTCTTGGCATTTTTCTGGATTTAATGAAACTTGAATGGACCTAAACGGAGACTAGATGGATTACTTATGAATTTTAGAAGTTTTCTGGGTTTTTAACTAAACAGAAAAGTCCTAAATCAATTATTGCGCAATTAATGGGGCTGCTGACGTCAGCGAGGAGAGAGGAACTGACGGCTGACAGGTGGGGACCACCTATCGGTGAGAGAGAGGGGGAGGTGGGCGGCTGACACGCGGGCCCGGGGAGGAGAGAGAGGAAGGGGCTGGCGGGGAACGACTGACGGGTGGGTCCCACTCGTCAGCGAGAGAGGACAGAGAGGAGCGAGCAGAGCGCGCGGCTCGCGGCTCGCGGCGCGACGGCGCGGCGGGCGGCGACCGGCGGACGGCGGCGCGGACCGGCGGGTATGCGGCGGACGGCGGCGATTGGCGGCGGCGGCCGGGAAGCGAGGACGTCGGCGGCGCGAGCAGCGGCGGCGGGAGCGGCGGCGACGGCGAGGGCCGAGGAGGAAAGGGGAGGTGGCGATGGCGATGACCGGCGGCACGAGGGCGTCGACGTCGGCGACACCGACCGGCGACCGAAGGGCGACGACGGCGTCGGCGAGGAGGAGGCAGAGACCGCGGCGGGGTGGCGCGGCTCGGAGCGGCGGCGGAGCAGAGCGGAGGGAGAGGGTGGCTGAGCGGCGGTGGAGCGGAGCGGCCAAGTGGCAGCGAGAGAGGAGAGGAGAGACGGCCTCGACGGCGGCGCGGGGACAGTGACGGCCGGCGACGGCTCGACAGCAGAGCGGCGGTTGGTGGTCAGCGGAGGCGAAGGTGGTGACGAGAACGGCGACGACGAGTCGGCGCGGACGAAGACGGCAGGTGGAGGGGCGACGACGATGGCGCCGGAAGGTGGAGGCGACGGCGGGCGCAGGCAGCGAAGGCTTGGTGGCCGCGCGACGATGGTGGCGAAGGGCGGAGATGCAACGGCGAGCACCGGCAGCGCCCGACACCAAACGACGGCTCGCGGGATCGGGTGGCGGCGGAGGACGTCGGCCGACGGCGAGTGGCGGGGCGCACTTGCGGTCGCACGAAGAAACAGAGGAAGGGAGGAGAGCGGGCTCACCGGGGTGGCGCGGCGACGACGGCCGATGCGATGAGATCGGTCGGTGCCGGGCGACGGTGGCGCGACGGCGCTGCGGAGCGGCGGCGCAACCGGATGCGGCCAGAGGAGCTAGGCGGGAGCACGAGGGAGGAGTGGGGTGGAGTCGGCCAGGCAGCGACGCAGCTTGGCGGCTGAGCGGCGGACGCGACCGGAGCGGCGGCGCAACCGGAGCAGTGGCGCACGGTGACGATGGCGAACGGCACGGCAACAACGGCGTGACGGCGACGACGAGAAGGCGACAAGCGGGTGACGCGGCGGACGGCGACCGGCACTTACCGTTTGCACGGGGAGGTCGGCAGCGGCGGCGAAGAGGGGAGAAAGAGGGAGAGAGGAGCGGAGCGCTCACCAGTGGCGACGAGGAGCGGCAGCAGGTCGGCGAGGATGAGGCAGAGGTGATGACGCAGACGAGCGACGGCCTGCGACGTTCGGGGGCGAGATCGGCCGACGGCGTCGAGACGACGGGGCACGGCGGCGGAAGGGACGAAGGGGCGGCGACGAAGCTCGGCGACCACCGGTGGCGACGAGGGCCGGCGGAAGGTCGGCGAGGACGAGGCGGAGGTGGTGACGCGGGTGGGCGGCGACGTCCAACGGCCGACGGGGAAAACGGCGGCTGACGGCGACGGAGGGAAGCTTCGGCGGAAAGGGGGAAAGTGGCGGCGGGGCGGCGGCGCGAGGATTTTATAGGTGGTGGCGCCGGCTAGGGCGGAGCGGCCGGTGGAGACCGAGTCGACGACGCGGCGAACTCGGCGGCGGCGGTTGCGGCGGTGGTTGCAGCGGCGGCGCGGCGGAGGACTCGGGGCGGCGGCGGACTCGGCTGGCGCGACGCGGAGGCGGGGGCGCTGGCGAAACCTGGTCGCTGACAGGTGGGCCCCACCTGTCAGTGGCGCGAGGGGAGGAGGGAGGCGAGACGGACTCGCGGCGAGCGCGGGCGCGGACGCGCGAGCGAGCTGGGCCGGGCGGCGGCCCAGGCGGAGGCGCGCGCGGGCGGAGGAGGCTGGAGCGGGAGGCCGGCTCGGCTGGGCCGGCCGGGCGGGGAGAGGTGGGCCGGCTCGGCTGGGCCGGCCCGGGAAGGAGGAGAGGAAAAAGAAAAAGGAAAAAGAAAAGGAAGGGAGGAAAATTGGACTTCGGCCCAATTTGAGAAGGAAGGGAAAAAGAAAGGAAAAAGGAGGGAAAAAGGAAAACCCCACTTTTGCCGAATTTTAAATTATTTTGTTTGGCCAAATTTTATACTTCTGCAATTTGAATTTAAATCCAGTTAATCGATTTGCGAGCCTCGATTTAATTGAATTAGGTTCTTTTTAGAGGGATTTTTCCTGAGTTAATTAAGCCAATTGTTGCTTACGGATTTCTTTTTACGATTTAGGCTTGGGATAAAACCCCGGGCGTGACAAATCCACCCCCCTTAACAGAATCTCGTCCCCGAGATTCGGAGGAGCTGTTAAAGAGGTGCAGACAAGCAGCCTAGAGTTGGCAGAACTTACCTGGAACAAACTCGGGTGCGGCTTGAGCTTCCTTGGCTGAGACTTGATTGACTTGGGCTTGCACGAATCCTGGTTTGTTGCGTCTTGGCTGTGGACACTCCTTGGCGAAGTGACCCGGTCTGTTGCAGTTGAAACAAACCCCTGGCTTCTGAGCTGGTGTTGCCCGGCTTGGCGGTGGCAGTGCTGATAAGGGCTGCAGTGGTCCTCCATTGCTGTCGTTGTCATGGGGGTTGTAGTTGCTTGGGTTGAAAGGTCGGTGTTGACGAACAATCAGTGTCGAAGACCCCTGTTGTTGTCCAAAGTGCAAACGTGGCTTCTGGTTCTTTCCTGTGTTGACTTGTTCCGCTTTTCTCTTGCGATCCATCTGGTTGCACTGGTCCTCCTGGCAGATTGCTTTGTCCACTAACTTCTCAAAGTCCGCGAAATCCTTTGAGATCAGCTGTTTGGTCAGGTCATCATTCAATCCTTCAAGAAACTTCTCTTGTCTTTCAGCATCGGTGCGCACATCTTCCGGGGCATAACGTGCTAGGCGGTTGAACTCATGGAGATACTCTGTAACTGTCATATCCCCTTGTTGTAGATCACGAAACTCTCGCTTCTTCTGTGCCACTATTCCATCCGGCACATGAGCTTTCCGAAAACTATTGCAGAACTCGTCCCAAGTGATATCTGTAGTGGCAGTCCGAGTAGCCAGAAGGTTATCCCACCAAACGGAGGCGGGTCCCATCAGTTGGTGAGTCGCGAAAGCGACCTTCTCTTGATCACTGCACTCCAAAAGATTCAGCTTCTTTTCGATTGCATGTAGCCAGTCATTTGCTTCCATCGGGTTGGTTGTGCTCGCAAACGTCGGTGGTCGAACTCGAAGAAACTCTGATAACCTTGATTGTGCTGGCAGTGGTCCTTGGTGTTGATTTTGCTGCTGATTCATCCAAAGCTGCATCACCTGTTGGTGTTGTTGTTGCATCTGTTGCATCATCATGGTCATCATCTGAGCCTGGTTGGCTAGAACTTGGGCAATCATCGGGTCCTCTTGTTGCGGCGGTGGCGGTCCATTGCGCGAACCTTCATGGTTTTCTTGACTTCCAGTTGCTCCATTGTTGTTGCGGTTACTGTTCCTTGTGTTCACCATCTTCAGAGCAGAAGGAGAGAACAAAGGCAGAGGAGAAAATCAAAGGGGCTTTTCTTGAATTACTCGAGTGAAATTTTCTGATCTGGATTAAAACACTTAAAAGAGCACTCAACTCCTGGTGGTACGACCATAACGCCTCCACTTGTTATGGTGAACCGCTAACCCCAAAACAAACCTACACACACAAAAACTACCAAGCAACGACTAAAAGGCGATGCTAGGGTAACGTCTACGGCTCGAAACGGCTGCGACGACTGAAGAAGCAACGCTTGACTCTTGAACGACTTGTCTTCAACTTGAGAGCGACGCTTGGAGTAGCGCAGACCTGACTCTTCACCTCGGGAAGAACTTGAATCTTCGGTCTTGACACTTGATCAGCTGAAGTCGTTGTCGACTGCTGCGACGAAGGGACGGGCTCGTCGATGGGATGACACACATCTATAGAGATCAAGGTTTGAGAAGCAAGTATGCTCAGCTAAATTTTCAAAACCAAAAGACTCGACTCTTTTTTTTAAACGACTCAAATTTTGCAAAATCTAATGCATATGAAAGAAGGCTCCTAGGGTTTCCATTTGGCTCATCCTACGGTCAAGATTGGCTCTGATACCAACTTGTCACGCCCAGAAATTTACACCAAATTTCTGAACAATAGCATGTATTAAATCTCGGTCCAGGCATCAGCCCGAGTACACACTATGACAAATTAATACACAGTTCCACGGCTTAAAAACAAATAAAAACAATTATCTATCGAAATGCAGCGGAAAGAGGAAAACAAGACTAGACCATCTAATCTTCAGCTTCAGCTTGCGAAGACGGCTCCACACCACAGGCACTCTCGACGGCGGACTGAACCTTACTTCAACCTTCGGAACAACCTTCTTCTGACACCGGCTCTGGCGCTTGCTCTGGTGGGGGGAAAATTAAGCAAGGCTGAGTACAAACCACCGTACTCAACAAGTAACACCCAAGAGAGGGAGAATAATGAATGCAACAGGGTATCAAGGATAGGCTAAGGTTAACTTGCACAAAAGCTGCAGTAATTTAGCAAAACAGTAGATAAAATAGACTGAAATAAAAGTGAAGTAAACATTTAAAATAATCATCCACTGTCCAACGTTACACCACGTTGCAACAGGCCCAGACCGCTGTCGAACGTTACACCACGTAGCGACAGGGTCAACCCTCTGTCCAACGTTAAACCACGTTGCGACAGACCCAAACCACTGCCAACGTTACACCACATTGCGCAGGGTCAAACCAATTCCAAGATTAATAAAATTATTAAAGGGGTTCAACTAATCCCAGTGAGTCTGTCGGTTCGCCCAATAACCGCGGGCACGGCTATTCGAATAGTTTTACTCTGCAGAGGTGTACAACTTTACCCACAAGACATGGCTGCCAAGCATGTTACCATGCCCCAACGTATCACCACGATACCTCAGTACGGAAACCATGATAAGACCTTTCACCCTAGCCCTCCCTAGACAATCGCACCACACTTCAGGTTTCACCCCCTCCTTTACACCAAGTCGGGCAGTCCCCTCTTGTGCCTTGGTAGATCCGGAAGCAGGAGAAGCTTTCGTTACACCACGATTGCCCGTCCATACTCCATCACGCCTACCCTTGCCTGGGTACGTCGAATAGGGACAAGCTAGATTACGAGTCTCACCGTTGCCCATTCTGGCTTGTGGTTAGTACGTGTAAGACCTTCAGGGTTTCCCGAGAACCGGTCCTTAACTTGCCATGGGCACGACTCTCAAAACCATGCACCCACAGCCCACCATAAGCAATATTTTAGTTGTATTAAACCACATCGGGAAATGAATAATGATAACAACCATTGAAGGTGTACCAAAGTGCAACAATAATTAAATAATATTTGGTGAGCTAGTTGAACTAAGCATGGCTAAGCATTGACTAACCCTAATTCTAGTCAAATTAACCCTGGGATGACAATAATAAATGGGAATCAACGGATATAAAGGTAAATGCCCAATAGATAAATACAATAAATAGATTTGCATAAAACAATGCATGTTTGAATGTAAAAGC
>NW_024427282.1:27500-36421 GCF_000231095.2 Oryza brachyantha
TCGGCAAAAGTGGGGTTTTCCTTTTTCCCTCCTTTTTCCTTTCTTTTTCCCTTCCTTCTCAAATTGGGCCGAAGTCCAATTTTCCTCCCTTTCCTTTTCTTTTTCCTTTTTCTTTTCCTCTCCTCCTTCCCGGGCCGGCCCAGCCGAGCCGGCCCACCTCTCCCCGCCCGGCCGGCCCAGCCGAGCCGGCCTCCCGCTCCAGCCTCCTCCCGCCCGCGCGCGCCTCCGCCTGGGCCGCCGCCCGGCCCAGCTCGCTCGCGCGTCCGCGCCCGCGCTCGCCGCGAGTCCGTCTCGCCTCCCTCCTCCCCTCGCGCCACTGACAGGTGGGGCCCACCTGTCAGCGACCAGGTTTCGCCAGCGCCCCCGCCTCCGCGTCGCGCCAGCCGAGTCCCGCCGCCGCCCCCGAGTCCTCCGCCGCGCCGCCGCTGCAACCACCGCCGCAAACCGCCGCCGCCGAGTTCGCCGCGTCGTCGCCGACTCGGTCTCCACCGGCCGCTCCGCCCTAGCCGGCGCCACCACCTATAAAATCCTCGCGCCGCCGCCCCGCCGCCACTTTCCCCCTTTCCGCCGAAGCTTCCCTCCGTCGCCGTCAGCCGCCGTTTTTCCCCGTCGGCCGTTGGACGTCGCCGCCCACCCGCGGTCACCACCTCCGCCTCGTCCTCGCCGACCTTCCGCCGGCCCTCGTCGCCACCGGTGGTCGCCGAGCTTCGTCGCCGCCCCTTCGTCCCTTCCGCCGCCGTGCCCCGTCGTCTCGACGCCGTCGGCCGATCTCGCCCCCGAACGTCGCAGGCCGTCGCTCGTCTGCGTCATCACCTCTGCCTCATCCTCGCCGACCTGCTGCCGCTCCTCGTCGCCACTGGTGAGCGCTCCGCTCCTCTCTCCCTCTTTCTCCCCTCTTCGCCGCCGCTGCCGACCTCCCGTGCAAACGGTAAGTGCCGGTCGCCGTCCGCCGCGTCACCCGCTTGTCGCCTTCTCGTCGTCGCCGTCACGCCGTTGTTGCCGTGCCGTTCGCCATCGTCACCGTGCGCCACTGCTCCGGTTGCGCCGCCGCTCCGGTCGCGTCCGCCGCTCAGCCGCCAAGCTGCGTCGCTGCCTGGCCGACTCCACCCCACTCCTCCCTCGTGCTCCCGCCTAGCTCCTCTGGCCGCATCCGGTTTGCGCCGCCGCTCCGCAGCGCCGTCGCGCCACCGTCGCCCGGCACCGACCGATCTCATCGCATCGGCCGTCGTCGCCGCGCCACCCCGGTGAGCCCGCTCTCCTCCCTTCCTCTGTTTCTTCGTGCGACCGCAAGTGCGCCCCGCCACTCGCCGTCGGCCGACGTCCTCCGCCGCCACCCGATCCCGCGAGCCGTCGTTTGGTGTCGGGCGCTGCCGGTGCTCGCCGTTGCATCTCCGCCCTTCGCCACCATCGTCGCGCGGCCACCAAGCCTTCGCTGCCTGCGCCCGCCGTCGCCTCCACCTTCCGGCGCCATCGTCGTCGCCCCTCCACCTGCCGTCTTCGTCCGTGCCGACTCGTCGTCGCCGTTCTCGTCACCACCTTCGCCTCCGCTGACCACCAACCGCCGCTCTGCTGTCGAGCCGTCGCCGGCCGTCACTGTCCCCGCGCCGCCGTCGAGGCCGTCTCTCCTCTCCTCTCTCGCTGCCACTTGGCCGCTCCGCTCCACCGCCGCTCAGCCACCCTCTCCCTCCGCTCTGCTTCCGCCGCCGCTCCGAGCCGCGCCACCCCGCGCGGTCTCTGCCTCCTCCTCGCCGACGCCGTCGTCGCCCTTCGGTCGCCGGTCGGTGTCGCCGACGTCGACGCCCTCGTGCCGCCGGTCATCGCCATCGCCACCTCCCCTTTCCTCCTCGGCCCTCGCCGTCGCCGCCGCTTCCCGCCGCCGCTGCTCGCGCCGCCGACGTCCTCGCTTCCCGGCCGCCGCCGCCAATCGCCGCCGTCCGCCGCATACCCGCCGGTCCGCGCCGCCGTCCGCCGGTCGCCGCCCGCCGCGCCGTCGCGCCGCGAGCCGCGAAGCCGCGCGCTCTGCTCGCTTCCTCTCTGTCCTCTCTCGCTGACGAGTGGGACCCACCCGTCAGTCGTTCCCCCGCCAGCCCCTTCCTCTCTCTCCTCCCCGGGCCCGCGTGTCAGCCGCCCACCTCCCCCCTCTCTCTCACCGATAGGTGGTCCCCACCTGTCAGCCGTCAGTTTCCTCTCTCCTCGCTGACGTCAGCAGCCCCATTAATTGCGCAATAATTGATTTAGGACTTTTCTGTTTAGTTAAAAACCCAGAAAACTTCTAAAATTCATAAGTAATCCATCTAGTCTCCGTTTAGGTCCATTCAAGTTTCATTAAATCCAGAAAAAATGCCAAGAATCCATTAAAAATAGTTTCTTTCTCTGTTTCAGTAGTTTTTTAGCCTGTTTTGTTTGTTTTGCCTTGTTTGTCGTAGGTTTTGACCCCGTCGCAGCGCCGTTCGTTCCCGAAGTCGTCGCCGAAGTTCTCGTGGGTCTAAGCAAGGCAAGTGGCACCCTTCTTTGATCATATTGAACCCATGATTATAAATCCCCCGCTTTTACATTCAAACATGCATTGTTTTATGCAAATCTATTTATTGTATTTATCTATTGGGCGTTTACCTTTATATCCGTTGATTCCCATTTATTATTGTCATCCCAGGGTTAATTTGACTAGAATTAGGGTTAGTCAATGCTTAGCCATGCTTAGTTCAACTAGCTCACCAATTATTATTTAATTATTGTTGCACTTTGGTACACCTTCAATGGTTGTTATCATTATTCATTTCCCGATGTGGTTTAATACAACTAAAATATTGCTTATGGTGGGCTGTGGGTGCATGGTTTTGAGAGTCGTGCCCATGGCAATTAAGGACCGGTTCTCGGGAAACCCTGAAGGTCTTACACGTACTAACCACAAGCCAGAATGGGCAACGGTGAGACTCGTAATCTAGCTTGTCCCTATTCGACGTACCCAGGCAAGGGTAGGCGTGATGGAGTATGGACGGGCAATCGTGGTGTAACGAAAGCTTCTCCTGCTTCCGGATCTACCAAGGCACAAGAGGGGACTACCCGACTTGGTGTAAAGGAGGGGGTGAAACCTGAAGTGTGGTGCGATTGTCTAGGGAGGGTTAGGTGAAAGGTCTTATCATGGTTTCCGTACTGAGGTATCGTGGTGATACGTTGGGGCATGGTAACATGCTTGGCAGCCATGTCTTGTGGGTAAAGTTGTACACCTCTGCAGAGTAAAACTATTCGAATAGCCGTGCCCGCGGTTATTGGGCGAACCGACAGACTCACTGGGATTAGTTGAACCCCTTTAATAATTTTATTAATCTTTGGAACTGGTTTGACCCTGCGCAATGTGGTGTAACGTTGGCAGTGGTTTGGGTCTGTCGCAACGTGGTTTAACGTTGGACAGAGGGTTGACCCTATCGCTACGTGGTGTAACGTTCGACAGCGGTCTGGGCCTGTTGCAACGTGGTGTAACGTTGGACAGTGGATGATTATTTTAAATGTTTACTTCACTTTTATTTCAGTCTATTTTATCTACTGTTTTGCTAAATTACTGCAGCTTTTGTGCAAGTTAACCTTAGCCTATCCTTGATACCCTGTTGCATTCATTATTCTCCCTCTCTTGGGTGTTACTTGTTGAGTACGGTGGTTTGTACTCAGCCTTGCTTAATTTTCCCCCCACCAGAGCAAGCGCCAGAGCCGGTGTCAGAAGAAGGTTGTTCCGAAGGTTGAAGTAAGGTTCAGTCCGCCGTCGAGAGTGCCTGTGGTGTGGAGCCGTCTTCGCAAGCTGAAGCTGAAGATTAGATGGTCTAGTCTTGTTTTCCTCTTTCCGCTGCATTTCGATAGATAATTGTTTTTATTTGTTTTTAAGCCGTGGAACTGTGTATTAATTTGTCATAGTGTGTACTCGGGCTGATGCCTGGACCGAGATTTAATACATGCTATTGTTCAGAAATTTGGTGTAAATTTCTGGGCGTGACAAGTTGGTATCAGAGCCAATCTTGACCGTAGGATGAGCCAAATGGAAACCCTAGGAGCCTTCTTTCATATGCATTAGATTTTGCAAAATTTGAGTCGTTTAAAAAAAAAAGAGTCGAGTCTTTTGGTTTTGAAAATTTAGCTGAGCATACTTGCTTCTCAAACCTTGATCTCTATAGATGTGTGTCATCCCATCGACGAGCCCGTCCCTTCGTCGCAGCAGTCGACAACGACTTCAGCTGATCAAGTGTCAAGACCGAAGATTCAAGTTCTTCCCGAGGTGAAGAGTCAGGTCTGCGCTACTCCAAGCGTCGCTCTCAAGTTGAAGACAAGTCGTTCAAGAGTCAAGCGTTGCTTCTTCAGTCGTCGCAGCCGTTCGAGCCGTAGACGTTACCCTAGCATCGCCTTTTAGTCGTTGCTTGGTAGTTTTTGTGTGTGTAGGTTTGTTTTGGGGGTTAGCGGTTCACCATAACAAGTGGAGGCGTTATGGTCGTACCACCAGGAGTTGAGTGCTCTTTTAAGTGTTTTAATCCAGATCAGAAAATTTCACTCGAGTAATTCAAGAAAAGCCCCTTTGATTTTCTCCTCTGCCTTTGTTCTCTCCTTCTGCTCTGAAGATGGTGAACACAAGGAACAGTAACCGCAACAACAATGGAGCAACTGGAAGTCAAGAAAACCATGAAGGTTCGCGCAATGGACCGCCACCCCGCCGCAACAAGAGGGACCCGATGATTGCCCAAGTTCTAGCCAACCAGGCTCAGATGATGACCATGATGATGCAACAGATGCAACAACAACACCAACAGGTGATGCAGCTTTGGATGAATCAGCAGCAAAATCAACACCAAGGACCACTGCCAGCACAATCAAGGTTATCAGAGTTTCTTCGAGTTCGACCACCGACGTTTGCGAGCACAACCAACCCGATGGAAGCAAATGACTGGCTACATGCAATCGAAAAGAAGCTGAATCTTTTGGAGTGCAGTGATCAAGAGAAGGTCGCTTTCGCGACTCACCAACTGATGGGGACCCGCCTCCGTTTGGTGGGATAACCTTCTGGCTACTTCGGACTGCCACTACAGATATCACTTGGGACGAGTTCTGCAATAGTTTTCGGAAAGCTCATGTGCCGGATGGAATAGTGGCACAGAAGAAGCGAGAGTTTCGTGATCTACAACAAGGGGATATGACAGTTACAGAGTATCTCCATGAGTTCAACCGCCTAGCACGTTATGCCCCGGAAGATGTGCGCACCGATGCTGAAAGACAAGAGAAGTTTCTTGAAGGATTGAATGATGACCTGACCAAACAGCTGATCTCAAAGGATTTCGCGGACTTTGAGAAGTTAGTGGACAAAGCAATCTGCCAGGAGGACCAGTGCAACCAGATGGATCGCAAGAGAAAAGCGGAACAAGTCAACACAGGAAAGAACCAGAAGCCACGTTTGCACTTTGGACAACAACAGGGGTCTTCGACACTGATTGTTCGTCAACACCGACCTTTCAACCCAAGCAAACTACAACCCCCATGACAACGACAGCAATGGAGGACCACTGCAGCCCTTATCAGCACTGCCACCCGCCAAGCCGGGCAACACCAGCTCAGAAGCCAGGGGTTTGTTTCAACTGCAACAGACCGGGTCACTTCGCCAAGGAGTGTCCACAGCCAAGACGCAACAAACCAGGATTCGTGCAAGCCCAAGTCAATCAAGTCTCAGCCAAGGAAGCTCAAGCCGCACCCGAGTTTGTTCCAGGTAAGTTCTGCCAACTCTAGGCTGCTTGTCTGCACCTCTTAACAGCTCCTCCGAATCTCGGGGACGAGATTCTGTTAAGGGGGGTGGATTTGTCACGCCCGGGGTTTTATCCCAAGCCTAATCGTAAAAAGAAATCCGTAAGCAACAATTGGCTTAATTAACTCAGGAAAAATCCCTCTAAAAAGAACCTAATTCAATTAAATCGAGGCTCGCAAATCGATTAACTGGATTTAAATTCAAATTGCAGAAGTATAAAATTTGGCCAAAACAAAATAATTTAAAATTCGGCAAAAGTGGGGTTTTCCTTTTTCCCTCCTTTTTCCTTCTTTTTCCCTTCCTTCTCAAATTGGGCCGAAGTCCATTTTCCTCCCTTCCTTTTCTTTTTCCTTTTTCTTTTTTCCTCTCCTCCTTCCCGGGCCGGCCCAGCCGAGCCGGCCCACCTCTCCCCGCCCGGCCGGCCCAGCCGAGCCGGCCTCCCGCTCCAGCCTCCTCCGCCCGCGCGCGCCTCCGCCTGGGCCGCCGCCCGGCCCAGCTCGCTCGCGCGTCCGCGCCCGCGCTCGCCGCGAGTCCGTCTCGCCTCCCTCCTCCCCTCGGCGCACTGACAGGTGGGGCCCACCTGTCAGCGACCAGGTTTCGCCAGCGCCCCGCCTCCGCGTCGCGCCAGCCGAGTCCGCCGCCGCCCCGAGTCCTCCGCCGCGCCGCCGCTGCAACCACCCCGCCGCAACCGCCGCCGCCGAGTTCGCCGCGTCGTCGCCGACTCGGTCTCCACCGGCCGCTCCGCCCTAGCCGGCGCCACCACCTATAAAATCCTCGCGCCGCCGCCCCCGCCGCCACTTTCCCCCTTTCCGCCGAAGCTTCCCTCCGTCGCCGTCAGCCGCCGTTTTCCCCGTCGGCCCGTTGGACGTCGCCGCCCACCCGCGTCACCACCTCCGCCTCGTCCTCGCCGACCTTCCGCCGGCCCTCGTCGCCACCGGTGGTCGCCGAGCTTCGTCGCCGCCCCTTCGTTCCCTTCCGCCGCCGTGCCCCGTCGTCTCGACGCCGTCGGCCGATCTCGCCCCCGAACGTCGCAGGCCGTCGCTCGTCTGCGTCATCACCTCTGCCTCATCCTCGCCGACCCTGCTGCCGCTCCTCGTCGCCACTGGTGAGCGCTCCGCTCCTCTCTCCCTCTTTCTCCCCTCTTCGCCGCCGCTGCCGACCTCCCCGTGGCAAACGGTAAGTGCCGGTCGCCGTCCGCCGCGTCACCCGCTTGTCGCCTTCCTCGTCGTCGCCGTCACGCCGTTGTTGCCGTGGCCGTTCGCCATCGTCACCGTGCGCCACTGCTCCGGTTGCGCCGCCCGCTTCCGGTCCGCGTCCGCCGCTCAGCCCGCCAAGCTGCGTCGCTGCCTGGCCGACTCCAGCCCACTCCCTCCCTCGTGCTCCCGCCTAGCTCCTCTGGCCGCATCCGGTTGGCCGCCGCCGCTCCGCAGCGCGCCGTCGCGCCACCGTCGCCCGGCACCGACCGATCTCATCGCATCGGCCGTCGTCGCCGCGCCACCCGGTGAGCCCGCTCTCCTCCCTTCCTCTTTTCTCGTGCGACCGCAAGTGCGCCCCGCCACTCGCCGTCGGCCGACGTCCTCCGCCGCCACCCGATCCCGCGAGCCGTCGTTTGGTGTCGGGCGCTGCCGGTGCTCGCCGTTGCATCTCCGCCCTTCGCCACCATCGTCGCGCGGCCACCAAGCCTTCGCTGCCTGCGCCCGCCGTCGCCTCCACCTTCCGGCGCCATCGTCGTCGCCCCTCCACCTGCCGTCTTCGTCCGTGCCGACTCGTCGTCGCCGTTCTCGTCACCCACCTTCGCCTCCGCTGACCACCAACCGCCGCTCTGGCTGTCGAGCCGTCGCCGGCCGTCACTGTCCCCGCGCCGCCGTCGAGGCCGTCTCTCCTCTCCTCTCTCGCTGCCACTTGGCCGCTCCGCTCCACCGCCGCTCAGCCACCCTCTCCCTCCGCTCTGCTCCGCCGCCGCTCCGAGCCGCGCCACCCCCCCCGCCGGTCTCTGCCTCCTCCTCGCCGACGCCGTCGTCGCCCTTCGGTCGCCGGTCGGTGTCGCCGACGTCGACGCCCTCGTGCCGCCGGTCATCGCCATCGCCACCTCCCCTTTCCTCCTCGGCCCTCGCCGTCGCCGCCGCTCCCGCCGCCGCTGCTCGCGCCCCGACGTCCTCGCTTCCCGGCCGCCGCCGCCAATCGCCGCCGTCCGCCGCATACCCGCCGGTCCGCGCCGCCGTCCCCGGTCGCCGCCCGCCCGTCGCGCCGCGAGCCGCGAGCCGCGCGCTCTGCTCGCTCTCTCTGTCCTCTCTCCTCGCTGACGAGTGGGACCCACCCTCAGTCGTTCCCCCCGCCAGCCCCTTCCTCTCTCTCCTCCCCGGGCCCGCGTGTCAGCCGCCCACCTCCCCCTCTCTCTCACCGATAGGTGGTCCCCACCTGTCAGCCGTCAGTTCCTCTCTCTCTCGCTGACGTCAGCAGCCCCATTAATTGCGCAATAATTGATTTAGGACTTTTCTGTTTAGTTAAAAACCCAGAAAACTTCTAAAATTCATAAGTAATCCATCTAGTCTCCGTTTAGGTCCATTCAAGTTTCATTAAATCCAGAAAAATGCCAAGAATCCATTAAAAATAGTTTCTTTCTCTGTTTCAGTAGTTTTTTAGCCTGTTTTGTTTGTTTGCCTTGTTTGTCGTAGGTTTTGACCCCGTCGCAAGCGCCGTTCGTTCCCGAAGTCGTCGCCGAAGTTCCTCGTGGGTCTAAGCAGGCAAGTGGCACCCTTCTTTGATCATATTGAACCCATGATTATAAAATCCCCCGCTTTTACATTCAAACATGCATTGTTTTATGCAAATCTATTTATTGTATTTATCTATTGGGCGTTTACCTTTATATCCGTTGATTCCCATTTATTATTGTCATCCCAGGGTTAATTTGACTAGAATTAGGGTTAGTCATGCTTAGCCATGCTTAGTTCAACTAGCTCACCAATTATTATTTAATTATTGTTGCACTTTGGTACACCTTCAATGGTTGTTATCATTATTCATTTCCCGATGTGGTTTAATACAACTAAAATATTGCTTATGGTGGGCTGTGGGTGCATGGTTTTGAGAGTCGTGCCATGGCAATTAAGGACCGGTTCTCGGGAAACCCTGAAGGTCTTACACG